>NC_080832.1:153918412-154081234 GCF_030435755.1 Ochotona princeps | reverse complement strand
GATAAAAGACCTAAACCTACATTCAGAAACCTTCAAACATTTGGAAGAAAATGTTGGAAATACTCTGCAAGATCTAGGGGTAGGTCCCGACTTCCTGAAAAGGACACCAAAAACAGCAATCAAGACACGAACAAATGAATGTATCTACATCAAACTAAGAAGCCTCTGCACAGCAAGGGAAACAATCAACAAAGTAAAAAAGCAGCCCACAGAATGGGAGAACATTTTTGCACACTACATAGGTGATATGGGGCTAATCTCCAGAATATACAAACATCTCCAGAACAACCAAAACAAACCACTCAAGAAATGGGCAGGAGAAATGGGCAGACATTTCACAAAGGAACAAATCCAAATGGCAAACAAACATGAAAAAATGCTCAACTTTCCCTGGCAATAAGGGAAATACAAATTAAGATAACAATGAGATATCACCTAACGCCAGTGAGGATGGCTCACATACAAAAAAACCACCAACAACACTTGCTGGTGAGGATGTGGGGAAAAGGGAACCCTACTCCACTGCTGGTGGGACTGCAGACTTGTACAGCCTCTATGGGAATCAGTATGGAGAACACTCAAACAACTGAAAATCTGCATACCATATGATCCAGCAATAGCACTCCTAGGAATATATCCAAAACAACTATTACACAAGAAACCAACATGCACTCCTATGTTCATAGCAGCACAATCAATTGTACAACCATGGAAGTAACCGAAATGCTTATCAGCAGAAGACTGGATAAGAAAGCTATGGTTCATCTACTCCATGGAATACTACTCAGCTATTAAACAAAATGAAAGGCAGTTTTGTGGCCAAATGGGCCCGACTGGAAACCATAATGCTAAGGGAAATGAGCCAATCCCAGAAGGTTAGATACCACATGTTTGCCTTAATTTAAGATGAAATGATGCCAGTTCAAAAAACAGTACCTGTAAATTGTAGTATTATTCCAAGCCCAAACAGTCTGTAGCTCATGCAATAAGATATTGTGATGTAACCATTGAATCAACAATCAATGTGAGTCAAACTACTTATGATCTACATCAAAGAATTGTAAAACCTGATATACTTTTAAGACCCTATGCTACTTGGAAATGGGGTAGGAGAGCAATCTTCCATCTGCTTAGAATGTGAGGAAGACGTGAAGTATAACCTGTCAGGAGTGGAACAGGTAACTCATAAACTACAAAGACATATAGGGCGAATCAAGAGCGATCCTGACAATCTCTTAACAGGTCATACACACAGAGCAGGGGGGCACCCCAGAGTGGAGCAGGTGGACAGGAGGAGGCTTGTATTCCAACCCTGTAGACTCCCAGATCCTCACCAAGGACTATCACTATGGGTACCAAGGACTACATCCCAACCGCCAAGAAGAACATAGGGAATTGGAGTGCCTTTGGAGCCTGAGAATTCTGAGGTCATCCACCCCCATCTGGATCTCCCACATGGGATGGAAGAAGCCCAAATCCTTCCTGCAGGATCCAAGGTCATCGGAACAACAGCCAGGAGCCCTGAGCAGTCTGCAGAAACAGAAGAACAGTAAACTTCCTTTAGGACTAGGGAGAGGAGCTTTCTCTGATCCTTACTTAGTTCCAACTTTGGATCCCCACCCTCTCCTGCAAGGACCATCAGGGTCGCTCCAGAGATGCCCCCCCAAAATTAGGATGGAGAACAACAAGGAAAGCTTAGAACCAGGAGGAAATGGTCGGCGTGGACTCACACATACCTTACTAGGGAGGACACAAAGATTGGTTACTCCTCACTAAGGCATTGAAGATTTCTCTGCACACCCCTCCTAAAACTGGTCTGCACCTCAACTGTTGACAAATGCCTTGTCAGAGTTATAAGCCAGTTTAGACTATCCTAAAATCTGCCAAGTTCAGCAACGTTATGTTTTAACACTATAAACTGCTAAATACTCCAATGAAAATAGACACGAGACAGCTGAATAGTACCCTATAGCCATTTTAAGGTGTATAGAAGCCGGTTCCGTGTATAAACTAAAATTGAAATGCCTATGAAGTACTCACAGGATGTGGTTAAGAACTTGCATTTTAACATACTGATTACTCAATACCAAATACCATGTCAATTAACTCCATCATGTTGTAAATTGTTGCTGATGTTTTGTTGTGGCTTTTAATTGATTGGGATGATATTCTGCCAGCTCTATTTTCAGACCAGAGATGGTCTCCCCAAGAAACCTGGAGTTTATCTGGACAATAAGATGTTGGACATTATGCAAACTACATGGTTGCTATGAAAGAATCTTGACTTAATTTGAACTGAAATATTGCAACAAGGTGGAACAATCCACCATGGGGGGATGGCACGGGGAGGGTTTGGGGGAATCCCAGAGCCTATGAAACTGTCACGTAATGCAACGTACTTCATAAAAAAAGTGAGGGAATTGTAACTCAAATAATCCACAAGTCTAATTTTCATTGTAGTTAGCCTTCCTCTAGAGCTAATAAGTAGGTCCATTGTCTAATTTGATCATCATTAATTTCCCACTTTTTACCCACAGCTGTCCAAAGAATAAAAATCCAAAACACATCTAGCCAGAAGGCAGAAAATACAAGCTAAAAATTATGGAATTCTTACAAGTTGGGTACTTAACCAGTAACAGGTATACTTTTCCTAACATTGGTGAGCTATAGAACTCACATACACTCTCTCTCTCAACCAGTCTTTAAAGTGTTTGTGGAGAATGATCATGAAAGCCAACATATGGATTTCAAGTCTGCATGGAAACTTCTCTTTTGACTCCGTTTTTACAGACTTTGTGAAGCATCACACTTCCTACTTCCTCAAACACCTCCACGAGGCAGAGAAGCGCCAGACTTTCATCCTTGTCTGATCTTCTCCTATCTCGGTATCGAGCGTTTGAGCATTACTCCCACGTTTGTCTACACGAGGAATGTTGCTGGCCAATGCTGACAAATTAACGTCTAGTCTATCGCACGTGTCAGTTTCTCTACCATGCCGTAACAGTAAATAACTTCAGAAGTACTCTGAACATTATGGCTTTTCTAGAAATCACTTGGTCCCTAAATGATGGAAAACATTCCCTACTGACATGTATGCATAATTCCAGTAAGGCAAGTCTCACTTGGAATCCACACAGCTCGTCAGAAGCTCCGAGATCAAGAATGATCTACTAGGTGATGCTAGGGAACGCGGGGCTATGCTTAACAGACGAAGCTGTAACAGCCTAATGGAAAATTGAGACATTTGAATTTTTAGTAGGAAATGAGCTAAAAGCAGATAACTATTTAAGAACCTTAATGGGGTGAAGTTCATGCTCACACAAGCCATCTTTCTTTACAATTCTTGCTTGCGTGTGTGTTTAGGAAGTTTCAGCCCCGTGCATATGGAGTAATTCTGACAGCCTAGTTTTCCCTGAGAAAAAGGCCAGCATTGGTTTAGGAATGGAGTACCAACATGGGATATGTTCAGCTCACAATGTACTGGCCTTCAGTATTTTAGTTGGAGAGTTAAGATTTTGGACCTGGTGCAGTGGCCTAGCAGTTAAAATCCTCGCCTTGAATGTGCAGGAATCCCATATGGGCGCTGCGTCTTGTCCCAGCGGTCCCGCTTCCCATCCAGCTCCCTGCTTGTGGCCTGGGAAAGCAGTTGAAGACGGCCCAAAGTCTTGGTACCCTGCACCCACGTGGGAGACCTGGAGGAGGACCTGGGCTCCTGGCTTCAGATCGGCTCAGCTCCAGCTGTTGCGGCCACTTGGCGGAGGGAATCATTGGACAGAAGATTGTCCTCTCTCCTTTCTACATGTCTGGCTTCCTCCAAAAAATAAATAAATCTTAAAAAAAAATGTTTACTGTGAAGTCAGATTTACAGAGAGGATGAGGAGACAGAAAAATCTTTCATTTGCCGAGCCACTCCAAGTGATTGCAACAGTTGGAGCTGAGCCAGGAGCTTCTAGGTCTCCCATGCCAGTACAGGGTCTCAAGACTTTGGGCTGGCCTTGACTGCTTCCCCAGGTCACAAGCAAGAAGCTGGATGGGAAGTGGAGCAGCCGGGATACAAGTAAGCGAGCAGCCCTGTGGGATCCTGGCACTTGCAAAGGTGTCGACTTTAGTCAGTAGGCTACTGCTCCGGGTCCATTTGGAGATTTGTCACTCAAATGTTTACGGTTAAAGATCCTGATAAGCCATAGAATGCGTTTACATGTAAAATAGTAGCAAGTGAGTACAGCATGGTTTTGCACATGATTTCCTGCACATCTGCAGGTAATTAGTTCAACAGTTGTTCAAATGATAGCAGACACAATCCCTCTGGCAATGTATTTCACTGGAACTGTTCATCTTATTGAGAGTTTCTGGCAGCAAAGCATGATATTCCAACAATTCCTTCATTTTGCTTGACTGAAAAAAAGAAAAAGCTGCCCAGTGACTGCAGTAGACATTGTTCGTAAGATTACCAGGGAACTAAGCAAAAACATACATTCAGAATATTTGATTTATTGATGTCCGTTTGACATTGGTAGGGGACTTGCGCATTGTTTTCTGCAATAGAAAACATGGGGCATCACACAGTCAATCTTTCCAAGGCTTCAGGGAACTGGCCTCGCTTCTCCTACCCAACTCTCAGTAGACTGCAACTGAGAATTACAGTCATGTTTTTGGAGTTCTTTGAGGTTAGACAATGTGATTTCAGTCTCTGGCTCTTTCCACAAACCAAAATTTATAGTCAGCACTTATTGATAGTTTTATGCTATTGAATAATTTTCAGTCTTGTAAGACGTTGGAGAGGATGCTGGCAAATGCTTTCCTCCTATACATCATTCCCAAGTTACTTAGCTCCCCTCAGCATTCCAGGTGCCTCATTTACTCCAACTCCCTGGTTTCTGATGAGATGGAAATAGATATTTTAAGAGGGTCTTCTCTCTCTCTCTCTCTCTCTCTCTCTCTTTCTCTCTCTCTCTCACACACACACACACACACAAGAAGTCTTAGTCTATTTCTCCCATGGGAAGGGATGACTGATCAAGAAGGATGGCTGTTTCAAATTTTATTATTTATTTGAAAGAATGGAGGCAAGTAGACACTTGCCTCTTATACTGACTGAAATAAACCAGTCCCCCAAAGACAAATGGTTTCCTTCCTGTTTGTTAGCTAATACAGAGTACAGAAGTGGAATATGACTGAAACTGACACCTTAAGATTTGATTAATGTTTATAACCCTCATCTGTACTCTTGAGAAATAGTGGTTTTTCTACTTACTACTTGTGGAATTCTTTAATGGAGGATTAAACTTGTGGTTATAAACTCAAAGTATGCTGCAGTGAAAAGTTAAACAAAAATTATAAAGGAAGGAGGAGAAAGGGCGAGAGTGTGGCAGAAGGCTAGACAGGTTGGGAAATCTCATTATGCTCTTAACTTTAAGTAAAATACAAGGAATGTATTCCAGTTAAAAAAAACTTTACAAAAAAGAGAGGAGAGTAAGAGAATAGAGAAAGATTTTCTATTAACCGATTTAATCTCAAAATGCCTGCCACAGCATGGGCTAGGTCAGACCAAAGGCAGCTGTCAGATATCCATCCCCAGGTGTATGCGGATGGCAGGAACCTAGCTGTTCAGATTATCACTTGGTTACTTCCAGGGTTCATTAAGATGAAGTTAGTATACTTGGCATATGCTTGCTAAGAGGGAATCTCAACTGAACTTGAACTATGGTTACGCAACAAGGTGGAGGAACCCACCATGGGGGGAGGGTGTGGGGAAGTGTGGGGAGAATCCCAGTTCCTATGAAATTACAACACAATGTGATTAATGAATAAATTTAATAAAAACAAAAAACAAAAACCAAACAAAAGCAAAAAAAAGATGAAGTTTAGAGCCCGCAGTTGAAGCGGCATTGGAATCCAGACCCCATGATATGGGCTACAGGAGTCCTCCAGCATCATCTTAATCTCTGCCAACATTTGCCTAGGGATGATATTTTAAACAGTTTAACCATAATAGTAGCAGGAACTAACTTAATCACATGCCTTTAGCAAGTAGCAAAACAAAATGTGAAGCCTGGACTTTGCCACCCAACATCCCTCCCCACGACCTCCCTGCCCTGGCGCTTTACCTTGGGTTCCCTAGTTTTGGTGTTTCTGCTATGTGAAGTAGGATTCGAGTTACAGCTTTTCCATGAGCCAAAATGAGTTATGAGCACTTCATGTATTTGTCAAGAAACTTCCCTGTGCCTTTGTTTCTCATCTGTTGAATAGGATCACTGATTCCTACCTTCTGAAAGTCAGTGATAGTGTGCTTGGTGTAACACTTGGCATGCAGAACGCAGCATTGTTGTTGCCATCTGTGGATCCACTTGCAAAGTATTAATCAGAAAATGGATTCCCTACATATTAAGTGAATATTTCTCAAATTTGAAATCAAAGAATAGGATAGCTTATCTGTAGGTCCCTTAGTTTAGGGACCGCTATGCTGCTGGTTTGACCTAGGCACATAGAATGTACATATCAATATGTAATATTGTACAAAAAGACATACTCATAACCCAGGCTCAGAAATGACTAATCAAATCCTCAAATAGCATCAAGTGCTCATATAGACAGTATGAAAAGTACAGGTTCACAAATATTTCTTTTCCACATATATTCTTTATACAATGTTAACATTGTTATGGGAAAATAGCTGAATAATTCCTTTTGTCCTGGGCAGCAAAGTGACACAATAAGAGGATAACAGAGCTGGCATTTCTCAACATGCTCCTCTTTAATTTTTCTCTAATTTAAATCTAGGCATCCCAGACTGGACGAGTCACTCTTTATGGACCTAAGCTGCTCAAATAGTGGAAAATTACTTAATAAATCCTTCTCCAACTCTCTCCCCCATATCCGGCCACATGCTGTGATGCATGACTGCTGGCCTTGTCCGAAGGCTTCTCTAAGCCAGTGACTCACCATAGCTCTATTACCATGAAGCCAAAGATCAGCAGTCTCCTATGTACAAACTATCGCTGCAAGTTTGATCAGTTCCTTTATTGCACGAGTAGGTACTGTTTATGACTCAGCCAAAACTTTTCTCATGGCAATAACAGACAAATTAAGGATAAAAAGGAACATTCTAAGTAAATGTACTTTTTATTATTATTATTATTATTTTTGTTTTTTGAAATTATTTATTATTTTTACTTCATTAATTACATTGTATTATGTGACACAGTTACATAGGTACTTGGGTTCTCCCCACCCCTCCCCAAACCCTCCCACCATGGTGGGTTCCTCCACCTTGTTGCATAACCACAGCTCAAGTTCAGTAGAGATTCCCCCATTGCAAGCGCATACCAAACATAGAGTCCAGCATCTTATTGCCCAGTCAAGTTCAACGGCTTCTTAGGTATACCCTCTCTGGTCTGAAGACAGAGCCAGCAGAGTATCATCCCAGTCAATTGAAAGCTCCAACATACCATTAGCAAAAATTTACATCACTATGGAATTAATTGACATAGTAATGAGTAACCAACATGTTAAAAGTAAATGCGAGTTCCCAGTCACCTTCTGTGACCACCTCACCTACACTTCAATTTTAGTTTATACACAACATATAACATTCATAACATAACATGTTATACATAACATCATATCATCTTAAATTAAGGCAAACATGTGGTATTTAACCTTTTGGGATTGGCTCATTTCCCTTAGCATTATGGTTTCCAGTTTGGCCCATTTGGCCACAAAGAACTGCATTTTGATTTTTTTAATAGCTGAGTAGTATTCCATGGAGTAGATGAACCATAGCTTTCTTATCCAATCCTCTGTTGATGGGCATTTTGGTTGCTTCCATGTTTTTGCAATTACTGATTGTGCTGCTATGAGCATAGGTGTGCATGTTGGTTTCTCATAAAACAATTGTTCTGGATATATTCCTAGGAGTGCTATTGCTGGATCATATGGTATGTTGAATTTGAGTTGTTTGAATATTCTCCATACTGATTTCCATAGAGGCTGTACCAGCCTGCAGCCCCACCAGCAGTGGAGTAGGGATCCCTTTTCCCCGCAACCTTGCCAACAAGTGTTGTTGGTGCTTTTATTCATGTGGGCCAGTCTTACTGGCGTTAGGTGGTACCTCATTGATGTATTAATTTGGATTTCCCTTATTGCCAGGGAACTTGAGCATTTTTTCATATGTTTATTTGCCATTTGGGTTTGTTCCTTTGTGAAGTGTTTGCCCATTTCTCCTGCCAATTTCTTGAGTGGCTTGTTTGTTTGAACAAAAATCAACAGCCATAGTGTATGCGAACAGCCCCAAGATGGAAAAAGACTTAACCAGCAAGATACCATTCAAAATAACAGAGAAAAGTGTGAAATATCTGGGAATAAACCTAACCAAAAATGTAGGAGACCCTTTTGAAGAAAACTGCAAACTATTTAAAAAAGAAATTGAACAAGACCTCAAAAGATGGAGTAACATCCCATGCTCCTGGATAGGTAAAATCAATATCATTAAAATGTCTATACTGCCAAAAGCAATATATACATTCAACGCAATCCCAATCAAATTGCCCAAAACATTCTTCATGGAACTGGAAACAATGATCCAAAGGTTCATCTGGAAGCACAAAAAACCACGGATAGCTAGAACCATCCTGAAGAACAGGAAGTTAGCAGGGGCAATCACAGTTCCGGACCTCTGGACATACTATAGGGCAGTGGTTATCAAAACAGCGTTGTACTGGCACAAAGATAGAGAGGAAGATCAATGGAGCAGAATAGAAACACCAGAAGGAAACCCACACAAATACAGCCAAATAATCTTTGACAAAAAGACAAACGACAATCCAGGCAAATGGAAAGGTCTGTTCAATAAATGCTGTTGGGACAACTGGTTGATAGCCTTTAGAAACAAAAAAGTAGATCCACATCTCTCACCATACACAAAGATCAGATCTAAATGGATAACAGATCTAAACCTACATCCAGAAACCTTCAAACTGTTGGAAGAAAATGTTGGAAACACACTGGAACACTTAGGGGTAGGCCCTCACTTCCTAAAAAAGACTCCAAATGCAGTAGAAATCAAGACCAAAAGAAACAATTGGGACCTCATCAAACTAAGAAGCTTCTGTACAGCTAGAGAAACAATCAACAAAGTAAAAACGCAATCCACAGAATGGGAGATCTTTGCACACGACATAGGTGATAGAGGGCTGATCTCAAGAATATACAAAGAACTACAAAACAACCAAAATGTCAAAACAAACAAGTAAATGTACTTTTAAACTAAAACCCTTAATTTTTTCCCAACAGTTTTGATAGGTTGGCAGGGGAAGAGTCTACAACAATGTTTGTGTGAGTGCACTTCAAGACACCAATGGGGAAAAATGGAAATTTAGTGCAAGTGCAAAAAAACACTTGAAATCTCTGCAGTTTTTTGTAATTTTTTTCATAAACTTGAAGACCACTGGGTTCATGGATTTTAGGGCTTTTTCATTTGCACCAAACTTCTATTTCAATTGCACTTTGCCAGAACTTTTCACCCACTCTTGCAGATTATCTCAAATCCATCAAAGCAAACTATCTCCATGGATTTTTCTTCAACTGAATCTCAGTGGAAGAAAATTCAAGGGTACACAGTACTTACTTCCACCTGATTTTCTAACTTCATAGCAACATTACTATGATACTCAAAATCACCATTACTTTTTCTATTGCTTTAAGATATTGAGATGTGACATCTCATTTCTAGTCAAGTCAGGCTTAATTATTTGGATCTACTCTCACTGATAAGCAGTAAACCTAAATTTAAAGCATCTTCCTTAGCAACTGAAAAGCTGGCAAAACAGTATCTGGCAAAAACTGACAGGACAAAAAAGAACCTCATGCGATAAAACCTGAGAGCTGCGTTTGTGGGCTCTGTGACCTGAACACATTTGGAAGTGACGTTTAGGAGAGGGTCAGACATCAGAGCCCTGTGTCTGCTGGAAGTTGAGAAGCTACTAGCAGACACACTCCCAAAAGTTTCCACTGGACATCAGTTAGAATAAATGAGACACAGTAGAGTCCTCATATACCCTTCCAGCCCGAGATTATATAGCTGTATTTTTAAAGATTTTTCTTTGTAAAGGCAGATCTATACAGAGAAGGAAAAATAGGAAGATCCTCCATCTGCTGATAAAGTGACAATGGCCCTAGCGGAGTTGATGCAAAGACAGGAGTTGGGAGCTTTTTCTGTGTCCCCAGGCTTTGGGCCATCCTATAGTGCTTTCCCAGGCTGCAAGCAGGGAGCTGGATGGGCAGTGGAGCAGCAGACACGCAGTGGCACCCATATGGGATCCTGGTGATTTCCAGGCAAGGATTTAGCCACTAGGCCACTGTGCTGGGTCCTTGGGATCATAGTTTAAGGGAATTAATTTCAAGTCCTGAGCATCAATGAGGGGGTCGCAGGTGGGTAGGGAAGAGGTAAATCCTCTCCAGAGAGGTTAGTTTTCTGAGACCTCCACATTTATTGCTATATACAAACTTGCAAAATAATCTGTATGAAAGATTAGGTACACCAGGAAATAGGATATCAAGAGTGAGGAAAAACAGAATCAGTAGAAGTAGATCCACAAATTGCACATTGAGAAACAGTAACCATGGGAAATGTGATCAACATTGTCTTTTAAGTAATTAAATACAAGCAGATTTAGAAGCAAAAGCAAAAAACACGGATTTGAAAATGATCTACTAGAACTTCTGGAAATGAAATTTTACACAAAGTATTGCCAAGTCAATAGATTTAGTCAATTAGACATACTTGACATGGGCAAAGCAGTCAGGCAGTGAGGGACAGGAAGCTGAATACTGCCAACACCTCCTCCAGGCTGTTTCCACATGGCCAAATCTTCAGCATACCTGCTCTGCATCCTGCAGCTAAGCCTCACTTTGCATCAGGTACCAGGCACATACTAAGCTACACCCCTTATGCTAGAAGGAAAATGTAACCCCAGCCAGGTGGGGAAATTGTCCCTTTTGAGATTGCCTGCATACATATCTGAGTGAGGACTGTCCTTTTGTCCTACTGTTCATCTGTCTCTCCTTTGTGTTCTTACTTGTAGAATGACAAAAGCCTGGAGTTGAAGTCTAGCTGGGGCTGGGGTGGGAGGGCCGGGAGCTGAGCCTCTCCAACTACCTCCAGGGCTCCTGAGCCCTACAACACCACCAGGAGGCTGCATTTCCCCCAATTAGTAAACTGAGATCAAAGACGTTGTAGAGCATGGAGGTGCAAAACATGTCAAGAGACAAACAGAACTCCTGACATGATGGTTAAAAATGAATCCCAACCTGTTTAATATGAGTTCTAGGATTTCCAGGAAGAAAGACAATGAGCAGAGGTAGTCTGAGGTTTCTCCAGAGTAACTGTCTACACGTTTTTTTAATGCCAGTTATTTCTTCAAAAGCATCTGATTTTCATGAAAACAATCACTGGAAAACTATTTTGTTACTTTAAATAAAAATGACAACATTTAAAAATGTCAATCCTGAATCTTCCTGTTGCCAAAGCAACATATAAAAGCACTTATTTGTAAGTAATGACTGTTGGATTAGGAATATATTTAAAGCATTACTTCCTCATCCCTAGGCAAGAAGTGCAGTTGCCACCAAAAGGCGCTTTAAAATAATGGTTTTGAGCACATAGAAGGTATTTTTCAAAACACACAGGAATCCATTTCCTACAAATCACAAAGGGGGCTTTACCTGCATGTTTTCTTGTTTCAAACGATGTGCTGAGCTTCAGCATCAACATTAAGTACTTTCTCTTACAAGCATGAGTCCGCTTTTTTTATTGAGATTTTACAAAGTTTGGATATTAAACAGGTATTCTGTTAGAAAGATGTAAGATCAGACTATTGGAGGATATACCAGTTGAGTTTCCGAAACAAGCAGGATCGGTGCCTAATGGAAGCACACCACTTCCTTCCTTTAAAAAAAATTCTTTATTTGAAAGGCAGATTTACAGAGAAGGACAGACAGATTTTCCATCAACTGGTTTATTCCCCAAATGGCTATGAGAGCCAGGGTTGAGCCCATCTGAACTCAGGGACCCAGGGACTTGGGTTAACTTTTGTGCTGCTTTCTCTGGCTATCAGTGGGAAGTTGAACCCAAAGTGGAGCAGTTGCCCCCTTAAACCAGCAGCACCCATGGGGCGGCCAGTGCTGCAGACTGAGGATCAGCTGGCTACGCTACCGCACCTGCCCCTTTTTACAGTTTGCTTCTCCTTAAAGGACCTGATTAATACAAACATTTGTGCTTAGTATACTTGCAATTTGCTACACATGGCTTATATCATTCCTGTATAGACATTTTGCTTTAGAAAACAACAACAACAAAAAAAGATGCAGCATTGAATCTATCTTCTAATTCTGGTCATTACCACTTCCTTTTCTAAGTGTGCAAAGGCTTTCAAAACATTTCTCCTTCTGGAAATTGGAACATTTTCCATTCTTCAACCTCTTGGAAATGCTCCTGGAAAATGCTCGTGTTTTTCCCTGGTTTCCCTAAGATTACCCACAGTGGCTCAGTATTTACAGGCACGCAAGCTCCATTCCCTGTCATATGGTTTAACCAGGCCAAGGTATTTCAAATCAGCACAGCTGAGAGCTTTCTGGTGCCTTCCCCTGCTCTCTGGGTCTGAGACTCCTCATTACTCCCAGGCCCACAACTTGGCAGAGACAGAAGCCTATGGAACAGTTGTCAAAGTTCACGTCTAGGGCAGGTCTCCAGCAGCACCTGCCTAATCCAAGATTCCTGGGACAGCATCACTGAACAATGCATGTTGTACATACATACGCTGAGCTGTTCTTTCTGACAGCTGTCTTCTGGGATCACCAAAAGCACAGAGCTTACGCAGGCCTACGCCATGCCTTTGATACATTTACTTACTAATTAAAAGCATAAAAATGCTGGTGCCCTGTATTATTTGTTTGCTTTTTGTTTGCTTTTGTTTTTAATTCCCCTTTGCCTAATAACATTATGATGGCTTTAACACGTCTCAATCCATAGCCAAGACATAGGAGAAACTAAGGGTACAGGCCAATTGATACGAGAACTCTCAACCTTTGAGTATAGATTGGAATAGAAAGTGAGAGAGTTGTGTCTAGTTCCAATACTTCAACAATCCTGGCCGCTAAGTTTCTGATACTGTTATTCCATAAACATTGCTGATGTTAGACCCTGAAATCAGTTTCCACAAGAGTTTTAATTAAAATAAGGCGCAACCCATCAGAATAGAAACACCACTTAAAGGACATTACTCTTAACCTCTCCATTCAAACACAGCATTTGGCACACAGAAACCACATGAAAGTATTTGTCAAATCAAATTTACATACTACACAAAGAAATCCTGGAATCTGAAAAATCAGAGTGGATCATGGGCTTCAAGCGACCAGGGGAAAACACTTATAGAGTTCAACATTACTACGGGTACTATAACTGTAGTAGGCGAAAAACAGGAAGAAAATAATCTTAGCTCTTGTTAAAGAAGGATAAAGGGCCATCTTTACTTTTGCCTATGTTAAAAAATTGAGAAACAAAGCCTTTAGGAAGACAGCAACTTCATTGCGGTTGAAAGCGGATAAAACACACCAACAGGAATTAGGGTCTTTCTTGTTCCTGACCTTTTTCCGGTTGAATTTCCAGGAGACTCGGGGGGGGATCACCAGTCGCAGAAAGGCTTAGGGGACTACTGCAAGCGGAGGTTGCTCTCCACACTCTGAGCAGAAGTGTTCTTTGCACTTTTCCTGCGTGACCGCTTTTAAAAGGAAGGGAATGGAGAAGATAATAAAGCCCGCCTGTTCCTTATTTCAAATTCATACAGTAGGTAACTCACTCCACCTGGAGTGTGTTGAGGGCCACTCCTCACCTGGGCCCACCACTCTGCCTCCCCCGCCCCTCCTAGTCCAGGCCCCCCACCCTGCCACCTCTGCCGCTCATTGCCCGGGCCCCCACTCTGCCACCCCCGCCCCTCCTTGAATAGAAATAAGCTAAAAACTAAGAAAAAAAACGACACGCAGACAGAAAGTTTTTAAAACCATGGGAGACACTGAAACCCCCGCCCCTCCTCGAATAGAAATAAGCTAAAAACTAAGAAAAAAAATGACACGTAGACAAAGTCTTTAAAACCATGGGAGACGCTGAGATCCCTGCCTTTGTCCGGCGGGTTATTGAGAGAACTGGTATGGTTGACACTGCCTGGGGACCTGAGCAACAGAAAGCCAAGTGGACAGGAGTTGGTGGACGCCACGCTTTCCCACAAGCAAGGCATGGTTGGCTGGCTCTGTGCTGGGAGAAGTTGAGATGCCTCGCCAATTCCCCAAGTTGATCATCTCTCAACTGGATGAGCAAGTTCGGCTCCTGGCTTAGAAGGTGTTTGCCAAAGTATTCCGAGAGGAGGACAGCAAGGATGCCTTGTACCTTTTCACCTTCCCAGAGGACTGCCCCATTGGGCAGAAGAAAGACAAGGAGAGGGAGCTGCAGAAGGTGCTGGCTGAGCAGAAGTCTGTGGAGACGGCCAAAAGAAAGAAAAGCGTCAAGATTTGATCCCAGTCCCTGTCTCTGCAAATGTCAACCCAACAAGATTGGAAGGCCCCTCCAACAGCCAGTCCAGCCATGTCTCCTGCAACCCCTGTGGTCCCTAGAGCTGTTTCCCAGCCTGCGCCGGTGCCCTATGCAATGCCTGAGTACCAGCGGGTCACCATCAGCGGAGATTACTGTGCTGGGATCACCGGAGGACTATGATCAGGCTGCCAAGAACCTGGCCAAGGCTCTGATGGTCCTGGAGAAGTACACACGGCTGGCCTACCATCGCTTCCCATGGACCACGGCCCAGTACCTGGGCCATGGGCGGGCTGATGTCCCCCCACCTGAAGATGGCCTCCCAGACTTTCACTCTCCCCCAATGCCCCAGGAGGACCCTTACTGCCTGGATGACGACCCCCCAACCTCCACCCCTACTCTCCACCCCACCCCTACTCTCGGGGCCCCCACTCTTTGGTCATTCTCTCCGCATCTCTTGTTCCCATCTCTCCATCTTACTGGATCTTCCTTGTGCACTGATGTCCCGCGGGACGGGACAGACCATGGTCCGATTGGCACCGTGGGTAACATTGCTAAGTATTGTGGACAAATAACTTAGCCAAAGGAAGAGCAGAACTGATGCTCAGAACATTGGCTTTGACCCATCTCAACCACCCCGACAAGAGCTTCTGGGATGCTCCGAGGGAAGGAAACCACGCCCAGTTCAAGGGGAGTCAAGAGAGCACAGCACCAGTTCTAAGCCTTCTGGTGGGGCACCTGAGCTGCTCCCACCCTTTCCCATTAATGTGAACCCTGAAGGGAACCGCCAGGGGCGGAACCATGAGGAGGTTGCCAGGTTCCAGGGGCAGAGCAGCAGAGCAGCAGAGCAGCAGAGCAGCAGAGCAGCAGAGCAGCAGAGCAACAGAGCAGCAGAGCTCTTTTTTGTTTTTCCATGCTACATGCTTTTATCACAAGACTGCTGAGCATAAAGTAAAATTCATCATCCAGTAACTATATCTACAGTACATATATGTGAAAGAGGACACACAGATTCATTAAATTATGATTAAATCAGCAACCAGTTATATAATTAAGCCAGAAATAAAAGTTGTAAAATACAGTTTACAATGATTATCCAAATTCTAGGCTGTACATCAATACATACAACAACGTGGCCCCGAACATGAATTCAATCCAAATAATTCATATATTACAACTTAAAAAACAGGGTGAACTAGAGGTCAGGATCCAGCAAATAACCTTATATAAGAATAAAAATACAAATACATTGCGCTATTTGCTTCCATACTTTTTAAAAACTTCTGCTTTGCCTGTACAT
Organism: Ochotona princeps; assembly: GCF_030435755.1. Taxonomy (NCBI): domain Eukaryota; kingdom Metazoa; phylum Chordata; class Mammalia; order Lagomorpha; family Ochotonidae; genus Ochotona; species Ochotona princeps. Next base: position 154,065,353 of record NC_080832.1, on the reverse strand, counting down.
CACAGTTACGGCTACAGATCGGGGAGTTAGGCGTCTGGCTCCCACTGGCCAGCCTGTGCCGAGGACTCACCCTGGTGGCTGCCACTGGGGATCCAGTGCTTCCTCACTGCTGGACTCCAGCAGATAGGAGGGTCCTCTCCTACTTGAACCCAGCAGAGAGGAGGGTCCTCTGCTGCCGGACCCCTGCACATAGCAGGGTGCTCTAGTTCCGAACCTCAGCAGAGGAGGTGGGTCCTCTGCTTCGTCGACTCTTTGGGGTCCAGAAGGAGACAGGGTCCTCTGCAACTTCCTCTCTGCCTTGGTCCAGCAGCAGACGAAAGTCCTCTGCTGCAGGGGTCAAGCAGGAGAGGAGAGTCCTCTGCTGCTGGAATCCAGCAGAAGAGAAGGGTTCTCTGCTTCAAAACCCCAGCAGAGTGGAGAGTCTTTTGCTGCTTCCTCTCTGATGGATTCCAGCAGAGAGGGTCAACTCATGCTAGACCCCAGCCGTGGAGGATCCTCGGCTGCTGGACCCAAGCAGAGACGAGGGTCCACTGCTGCTGGACCCCAGCAGAGAGGAGGGTCCTGTGCTGCTGGACCCAGCAGCAGAGAGGAGTGTCCTCTGGTGCTGGACCCCAGCAGAGAAGAGGGTCCACTGCTGCCAGAATCCAGCAGAAAGGAAGGTCCTCTCCTGCTTCCTCACTGCTGGGTTGCTGGAACCCAGCAGAGAGTAGGGTCCTCGGTTGCTTGCTCGCTGATGGACCCTAGCAAAGACGAGGGTCCTCTCATGCTAGACCACTGCAGAGCGGAGGGTAAAGTGCTGCCGAACCCCAGCAGAGATGAGGGCCCTCTGGTACTGGACCTCAGCAGAGCAGGGTCCTCTGGTGCCGGACCCCAGCAGAGAGGAGGGTCCTCTGGTACCGGACCCCAGCAGAGAGGAGGGTCCACTGCTGCTACCTCTCTGGTGGGGTAGAGCAGATAAGAGGGTCCTCTGCTGCTTGACTCCAGCGTAGAGGTGGGTCCTCTGGTACTGGACCCCCGCAGAGAGGAGGGTCCAACTGTGCCGGACACCAACAGAGAACAGGGTCCTCTGCTGCTTCCTGTCTGCTGGAGCGCAACAGAGAGGAGGGTCCTCTCATGCTAGACCCCAGCAGAGAGGAGGATCCTCTCGTACTAGATCATGGCAGAGAGGAGAGTCCTCTGCTGTTTCTAGTGGGGTCCAGCAGCAGAGGAGGGTTCTCTGGTGACGAATCCCAGCGTGGAGGAGGGTCCTTTACTGTCGGACCCCAACAGAAGAGGACGGTCCTCTCCTGCTGGACCCCAGCAGCAGAGCGTGGTCCTCTGGTACCAGACCACAGCAGAAGAAGGGGCTCCTGTGCTGCAGGAACCCAGCAGAGAGGAGGGTCCTCCTGTGCCGGACCCCAACAGAGAAGAAGGTCCTCTGCGGCTTCCTCTCTGCTGGGGTCCAGCAGAAAGAAGGGTCCTCTGATGCTGGACCCCAGCAGAGAAGAGGCTCCTCTGATGCCTTCTCTCTGCTGGGGTTCAGCAGCAGAGGAGAGTCCTCTGCTGTCGGACCCCAGCAGGAAGGAGAGTCCTCTGCTGCTGGAACACAAGAGGGATGAGTGTTATCTGCCGCCAGACCCCAGCAATGGAGTAGGCTCATCCACTGCTGGACCCCAGCAGGGAGGTGGGTCCTCTGCTGCCAGACCGCATCAGAGACGAAGGTTCTCAGATGGCAGACCCCAGCAAACAGGAGGGTCCTCTGCTGCCAGACCCCAGCAGAGAGGAGGGTCCTCCGTGAGGGACCCCAGCAGAGTGTATGGTTCTCTGCTGCCGTACCCAAGCAGAGACAAAGGTTCTATTCTGTTGACCCCACCAGAAGAGGAGTGTCCTCTGCTGCCAGACCCCAGCAGTAGGGGTGTGTCCCTTGCTGCCGGACACCAGCAGCAGAGGAGTGTTCACTGCTTCCGGATCCCAGCAGAGATGACTGTCTTCTGCTGCTGGACCCCAGCAGAGAGGAGGGTCCCCTTGTGCTAGATCCCAACAGCAGAGAGGTGGGTCCTCTGGTGCCATCCCCAGCAGCAGTTGAGATCCTCTGCTGCGGGACACTAGCCGGGTGGAAGATCCGCTGCTGCCAGACCCCAGCAACAGAGGAAGGTCCTCTGGTGCCAGACCCCAGCAGTAGAGGAGTGTCCTCTGGGCCCGGACACCAGCAGCAGGAAGGTGGGTCCTCTGGTGCGGAACCCCAGGAGCAGAAGAGGATCCTCTGGTGCAGAATTACAGAAGAGAGGAGGGTCCTCCACTGCCAGACCCCCCAGCAGAGAGGAGGGTCCTTTGCTCCCAGACCTCAGCAGAGAAGAGGGTGCTCTGGTGCCGAACATCAGCAGAGAGGAGGGTCCTCTGCTGCTGTACCCCAGCAGAGAGGAGGGTCATTTGCTGCCGGACTCCAGCAGACAGGAGGGACCCTGCTGCTGGACCCAAGTCCATCAGGGAAGAGTGTCCTCTGGTGCTGGACCCCAGTAGGAGAGGAGGCTCCTATGCTCCCGGACGCTTATACTGAGGAGGGTCCTCTGCTGCCGGGCCCCAGCCACGGAGGTTGGTCCTGTGCTGCCAGACCCCAGCAGAACAGGAGTGTCCTCTGCTGCTTCCTCTCTTTGATGCCCAGCATGAGGGGAGGGTCCTCTGCAACTTCTTTTCTGCTATGGTCTAGTAGCAGGGGAGCACCTCTGCTGCAGGGGTCCCGCAGAAGAGGAGGGTCCTCTGCTGTTGGACCCCAGCAGGCAGGAGGGTCCCCTGCTGCCAGACCCCAGCATGGAGGAGGGTCCCCTGCTGCCGTACCCCAGCAGGGAGGAGAATTCTCTGCTGCTGGACCTCAGCAGCAGAGGAGGATCCTCTGGTGCCAGATCCTAGGACCAGAGGGGTGTCCTCTCCTTCCAGACCCCAGCATGGAGGAGGGTCCTCGGCTGCCGGAACCCAGCAAAGAGGAGGATTCTTTGCTACCAGAACCCAGCATCTGAGGGGGGTCCACTTGTGCCGAACCCAGCAGCAGAGAAGTGTCCTCTGTTGCCGGAACCCAGCATGGAGGAGGGTCCTCTGTTGCCGGAACCCAGTAGAGAGGAGGGTCCTCTGCTGTCGGATCCCAGCAGGGATTAGGGTCCTCTGCTGCATGACCCCAGCAGGGAGGAGTGTCCTCTGCTGCATGACCCCAGCAGAGAGCAGGGTTCTCTGCTTTGTCCTCTCTTTGGAGTCCAGCAGGAGACGAGGATCCTCTGCATCTTCCTCTCTGCTGGGGTCCCGCTGCAGAAGAGGGTCCTCTGCGGCTGGACCACAGCATGGAGGAGGTTTCTATGCTAATTCCTCTCTGCTCCACCCCAGCACTGTGGAAGTGCCTCTGCTGCCAGACAACAACAGGTTGGAGGGTTTTCTGCTGCCAGACCCCAGAAAAACAGGAGGTTCCTCTGCTACTTCCTCTCTTTGTTGTCCAGCAGGAGAGGAGGGTCCTCTGCTGCTTCCTCTCTGCTGGGGTCCATCAGCAGACGAAAGTCCTGTGCTGCTGAAATCCAGAAGGAGAGGAGGGTCCTCTGCTGCCAGACTCCCGCAGACGGGGGGGGGGGGGTCCTCTATTGCTTCCTCTCTGCTGGAAACTAGCAGAGACGAGTGTCCTGTCGTGCTAGACCCCAGCAGAAAAAAAGGGTCCTCTGCTGCTGGACCCCAGCTGAGAGGAGGTTCCTCTGCTGCCGGACCCCAGCAGCAGTGGAGTGTCCTCTGCTGATGGGCCCCAGCAGCTGAGGAGGCTCCACTGTTGCCAGACTCCAACAGCAGAGGAGGGTCCTTGTGTTCCGCACCAAAGCAGCAGAGGAGGGTCCTCTGGTGCCGGACTCCAACAGCAGAGGAGGGTCCTCTCGTGCCAGAACCCAGCAGCAGAGGAGTGTCTTCTTCTACCGGACCCCAGAAGCAGAGTAGGTCCTGTGGTTCCAGACACCAGCTGCAGAGGAGGGTCCTCTTCTGCTGGAACCCAGCAGAGAGAAGGGTCCCTGCTGCTGGACCCCAGCAGAGACGAGGGTCCAGTGCTGCTTCCTCTCTGCTGGGGTCAAGCAGCAGAATCGGGTCCACTGCTGCTTCCCCTCTGCTGGGGTCCAACAGCAGAGGACACTCCTCTGCTGCCGGACGCAGCATTAGTGGAGGGTCCTCTGTTGCTGGACCCCAGCAGAGAGGAGGGTCCAGTGCTGCTTCCTCACTTTGGTATCCAGCATTAGAGAATTGTCCTCTGTAGGTTCTTCTCTGCTGGAGTCCAGCATCAGAGTAGAGTCCTCTGCTGTTTGGATCCAGCAGGAGAGTAGGGACCTCGGTTGCTTCCTCGCTGATGGACCCTAGCAAAGACGAGGGTCCTCTCGTGCTAGACCACTGCAGAGAGGAGGGTCCAGTGCTGCCGGACCCCAGCAGAGATGAGGGTCCAGTGCTGCCGGACCCCAGCAGAGAGGAGGGTCCACTGCTGCTGCCTCTCTAGTGGGGTAGAGCAGATAAGAGGGTCCTCTGCTGTTTGACCCCAGCGTAGAGGTGGGTCCTCTGGTACTGGACCCCAGCAGAGAGGAGGGTCCAACTGTGCTGGACACCAACAGAGAACAGGGTCCTCTGCTGCTTCCTGTCTGCTGGAGCGCAACAGAGAGGAGTGTCCTCTCATGCTAGACCCCAGCAGAGAGGAGGATCCTCTCGTACTAGATCATGGCAGAGAGGAGAGTCCTCTGCTGTTTCTAGTGGGGTCCAGCAGCAGAGGAGGGTTCTCTGGTGACGAATCCCAGCGTGGAGGAGGGTCCTTTACTGTCGGACCCCAACAGAAGAGCAGGGTCCTCTCCAGCAGCAGAGCGTGGTCCTCTGGTACCAGACCACAGCAGAAGAAGGGGCTCCTGTGCTGCAGGAACCCAGCAGAGAGGAGGGTCCTCCTGTGCCGGACCCCAACAGAGAAGAAGGTCCTCTGCGGCTTCCTCTCTGCTGGGGTCCAGCAGAAAGAAGGGTCCTCTGATGCTGGACCCCAGCAGAGAAGAGGCTCCTCTGATGCCTTCTCTCTGCTGGGGTTCAGCAGCAGAGGAGGGTCCTCTGCTGTCGGAACCCAGCAGAAAGGAGAGTCCTCTGCTGCTGGAACACAAGAGGGATGAGTGTTATCTGCTGCCAGACCCCAGCAATAGAGTAGGCTCATCCACTGCTGGACCCCAGCAGGGAGGTAGGTCCTCTGCTGCCAGACCGCATCAGAGACGAAGGTTCTCAGATGGCAGACCCCAGCAAACAGGAGGGTCCTCTGCTGCCAGACCCCAGCAGAGAGGAGGGTCCTCCGTGAGGGACCCCAGCAGAGTGTATGGTTCTCTGCTGCCGTACTCAAGCAGAGACAAAGGTTCTATTCTGTTGACCCCCACCAGAAGAGGAGTGTCCTCTGCTGCCAGACCCCAGCAGTAGGGGTGTGTCCCTTGCTGCCGGACACCAGCAGCAGAGGAGTGTTCACTGCTTCCGGATCCCAGCAGAGATGACTGTCTTCTGCTGCTGGACCCCAGCAGAGAGGAGGGTCCCCTTGTGCTAGATCCCAACAGCAGAGAGGTGGGTCCTCTGGTGCCATCCCCAGCAGCAGTTGAGATCCTCTGCTGCGGGACACTAGCCGGGTGGAAGATCCGCTGCTGCCAGACCCCAGCAACAGAGGAAGGTCCTCTGGTGCCAGACCCCAGCAGTAGAGGAGTGTCCTCTGGGCCCAGTCACCAGCAGCAGGAAGGTGGGTCCTCTGGTGCGGAACCCCAGGAGCAGAAGAGGATCCTCTGGTGCAGGACCACAGAAGAGAGGAGGGTCCTCCACTGCCAGACCCCCCAGCAGAGAGGAGGGTCCTTTGCTCCCAGACCTCAGCAAAGAAGAGGGTGCTCTGGTGCCGAACATCAGCAGAGAGGAGGGTCCTCTGCTGCTGTACCCCAGCAGAGAGGAGGGTCATTTGCTGCCGGACTCCAGCAGACAGGAGGGACCCTGCTGCTGGACCCAAGTCCATCAGGGAAGAGTGTCCTCTGGTGCTGGACCCCAGTAGGAGAGGAGGCTCCTATGCTCCCTGACGCTTATACTGAGGAGGGTCCTCTGCTGCCGGGCCCCAGCCACGGAGGTTGGTCCTGTGCTGCCAGACCCCAGCAGAACAGGAGTGTCCTCTGCTGCTTCCTCTCTTTGATGCCCAGCATGAGGGGAGGGTCCTCTGCAACTTCTTTTCTGCTATGGTCTAGTAGCAGGGGAGCACCTCTGCTGCAGGGGTCCCGCAGAAGAGGAGGGTCCTCTGCTGTTGGACCCCAGCAGGCAGGAGGGTCCCCTGCTGCCAGACCCCAGCATGGAGGAGGGTCCCCTGCTGCCGTACCCCAGCAGGGAGGAGAATTCTCTGCTGCCGGACCTCAGCAGCAGAGGAGGATCCTCTGGTGCCAGATCCCAGGAGCAGAGGGGTGTCCTCTCCTTCCTGACCCCAGCATGGAGGAGGGTCCTCGGCTGCCGGAACCCAGCAAAGAGGAGGATTCTTTGCTACCAGAACCCAGCATCTGAGGGGGGTCCACTTGTGCCGAACCCAGCAGCAGAGAAGTGTCCTCTGTTGCCGGAACCCAGCATGGAGGAGGGTCCTCTGTTGTCGGAACCCAGTAGAGAGGAGGGTCCTCTGCTGTCGGATCCCAGCAGGGATTAGGGTCCTCTGCTGCATGACCCCAGCAGGGAGGAGTGTCCTCTGCTGCCGGACCCCAGCAGAGAGCAGGGTTCTCTGCTTTGTCCTCCCTTTGGGGTCCAGCAGGAGACGAGGATCCTCTGCATCTTCCTCTCTGCTGGGGTCCCGCTGCAGAAGAGGGTCCTCTGCGGCTGGACCACAGCATGGAGGAGGTTTCTATGCTAATTCCTCTCTGCTCCACCCCAGCACTGTGGAAGTGCCTCTGCTGCCAGACAACAACAGGTTGGAGGGTTTTCTGCTGCCAGACCCCAGAAAAACAGGAGGTTCCTCTGCTACTTCCTCTCTTTGTTGTCCAGCAGGAGAGGAGGGTCCTCTGCTGCTTCCTCTCTGCTGGGGTCCATCAGCAGACGAAAGTCCTGGGCTGCTGAAATCCAGAAGGAGAGGAGGGTCCTCTGCTGCCAGACTCCCGCAGACGGGGGGGGGGGGTCCTCTATTGCTTCCTCTCTGCTGGAAACTAGCAGAGACGAGTGTCCTGTCGTGCTAGACCCCAGCAGAAAAAAAGGGTCCTCTGCTGCTGGACCCCAGCTGAGAGGAGGTTCCTCTGCTGCCGGACCCCAGCAGCAGTGGAGTGTCCTCTGCTGATGGGCCCCAGCAGCTGAGGAGGCTCCACTGTTGCCAGACTCCAACAGCAGAGGAGGGTCCTTGTGTTCCGCACCAAAGCAGCAGAGGAGGGTCCTCTGGTGCCGGACTCCAACAGCAGAGGAGGGTCCTCTCGTGCCAGAACCCAGCAGCAGAGGAGTGTCTTCTTCTACCGGACCCCAGAAGCAGAGTAGGTCCTGTGGTTCCAGACACCAGCTGCAGAGGAGGGTCCTCTTCTGCTGGAACCCAGCAGAGAGAAGGGTCCCTGCTGCTGGACCCCAGCAGAGACGAGGGTCCAGTGCTGCTTCCTCTCTGCTGGGGTCAAGCAGCAGAATCGGGTCCACTGCTGCTTCCCCTCTGCTGGGGTCCAACAGCAGAGGACACTCCTCTGCTGCCGGACGCAGCATTAGTGGAGGGTCCTCTGTTGCTGGACCCCAGCAGAGAGGAGGGTCCAGTGCTGCTTCCTCACTTTGGTATCCAGCATTAGAGAATTGTCCTCTGTAGGTTCTTCTCTGCTGGAGTCCAGCATCAGAGTAGAGTCCTCTGCTGTTTGGATCCAGCAGGAGAGTAGGGACCTCGGTTGCTTCCTCGCTGATGGACCCTAGCAAAGACGAGGGTCCTCTCGTGCTAGACCACTGCAGAGAGGAGGGTCCAGTGCTGCCAGACCCCAGCAGAGATGAGGGTCCAGTGCTGCCGGACCCCAGCAGAGAGGAGGGTCCACTGCTGCTGCCTCTCTAGTGGGGTAGAGCAGATAAGAGGGTCCTCTGCTGTTTGACCCCAGCGTAGAGGTGGGTCCTCTGGTACTGGACCCCAGCAGAGAGGAGGGTCCAACTGTGCTGGACACCAACAGAGAACAGGGTCCTCTGCTGCTTCCTGTCTGCTGGAGCGCAACAGAGAGGAGTGTCCTCTCGTGCTAGACCCCAGCAGAGAGGAGGATCCTCTCGTACTAGATCATGGCAGAGAGGAGAGTCCTCTGCTGTTTCTAGTGGGGTCCAGCAGCAGAGGAGGGTTCTCTGGTGACGAATCCCAGCGTGGAGGAGGGTCCTTTACTGTCGGACCCCAACAGAAGAGCAGGGTCCTCTCCAGCAGCAGAGGGTGGTCCTCTGGTACCAGACCCCAGCAGAAGAAGGGGCTCCTGTGCTGCAGGAACCCAGCAGAGAGGAGGGTCCTCCTGTGCCGGACCCCAACAGAGAAGAAGGTCCTCTGCGGCTTCCTCTCTGCTGGGGTCCAGCAGAAAGAAGGGTCCTCTGATGCTGGACCCCAGCAGAGAAGAGGCTCCTCTGATGCCTTCTCTCTGCTGGGGTTCAGCAGCAGAGGAGGGTCCTCTGCTGTCGGAACCCAGCAGAAAGGAGAGTCCTCTGCTGCTGGAACACAAGAGGGATGAGTGTTATCTGCTGCCAGACCCCAGCAATAGAGTAGGCTCATCCACTGCTGGACCCCAGCAGGGAGGTGGGTCCTCTGCTGCCAGACCGCATCAGAGACGAAGGTTCTCAGATGGCAGACCCCAGCAAACAGGAGGGTCCTCTGCTGCCAGACCCCAGCAGAGAGGAGGGTCCTCCGTGAGGGACCCCAGCAGAGTGTATGGTTCTCTGCTGCCGTACCCAAGCAGAGACAAAGGTTCTATTCTGTTGACCCCCACCAGAAGAGGAGTGTCCTCTGCTGCCAGACCCCAGCAGTAGGGGTGTGTCCCTTGCTGCCGGACACCAGCAGCAGAGGAGTGTTCACTGCTTCCGGATCCCAGCAGAGATGACTGTCTTCTGCTGCTGGACCCCAGCAGAGAGGAGGGTCCCCTTGTGCTAGATCCCAACAGCAGAGAGGTGGGTCCTCTGGTGCCATCCCCAGCAGCAGTTGAGATCCTCTGCTGCGGGACACTAGCCGGGTGGAAGATCCGCTGCTGCCAGACCCCAGCAACAGAGGAAGGTCCTCTGGTGCCAGACCCCAGCAGTAGAGGAGTGTCCTCTGGGCCCAGTCACCAGCAGCAGGAAGGTGGGTCCTCTGGTGCGGAACCCCAGGAGCAGAAGAGGATCCTCTGGTGCAGGACCACAGAAGAGAGGAGGGTCCTCCACTGCCAGACCCCCCAGCAGAGAGGAGGGTCCTTTGCTCCCAGACCTCAGCAAAGAAGAGGGTGCTCTGGTGCCGAACATCAGCAGAGAGGAGGGTCCTCTGCTGCTGTACCCCAGCAGAGAGGAGGGTCATTTGCTGCCGGACTCCAGCAGACAGGAGGGACCCTGCTGCTGGACCCAAGTCCATCAGGGAAGAGTGTCCTCTGGTGCTGGACCCCAGTAGGAGAGGAGGCTCCTATGCTCCCTGACGCTTATACTGAGGAGGGTCCTCTGCTGCCGGGCCCCAGCCACGGAGGTTGGTCCTGTGCTGCCAGACCCCAGCAGAACAGGAGTGTCCTCTGCTGCTTCCTCTCTTTGATGCCCAGCATGAGGGGAGGGTCCTCTGCAACTTCTTTTCTGCTATGGTCTAGTAGCAGGGGAGCACCTCTGCTGCAGGGGTCCCGCAGAAGAGGAGGGTCCTCTGCTGTTGGACCCCAGCAGGCAGGAGGGTCCCCTGCTGCCAGACCCCAGCATGGAGGAGGGTCCCCTGCTGCCATACCCCAGCAGGGAGGAGAATTCTCTGCTGCCGGACCTCAGCAGCAGAGGAGGATCCTCTGGTGCCAGATCCCAGGAGCAGAGGGGTGTCCTCTCCTTCCTGACCCCAGCATGGAGGAGGGTCCTCGGCTGCCGGAACCCAGCAAAGAGGAGGATTCTTTGCTACCAGAACCCAGCATCTGAGGGGGGTCCACTTGTGCCGAACCCAGCAGCAGAGAAGTGTCCTCTGTTGCCGGAACCCAGCATGGAGGAGGGTCCTCTGTTGTCGGAACCCAGTAGAGAGGAGGGTCCTCTGCTGTCGGATCCCAGCAGGGATTAGGGTCCTCTGCTGCATGACCCCAGCAGGGAGGAGTGTCCTCTGCTGCATGACCCCAGCAGAGAGCAGGGTTCTCTGCTTTGTCCTCTCTTTGGGGTCCAGCAGGAGACGAGGATCCTCTGCATCTTCCTCTCTGCTGGGGTCCCGCTGCAGAAGAGGGTCCTCTGCGGCTGGACCACAGCATGGAGGAGGTTTCTATGCTAATTCCTCTCTGCTCCACCCCAGCACTGTGGAAGTGCCTCTGCTGCCAGACAACAACAGGTTGGAGGGTTTTCTGCTGCCAGACCCCAGAAAAACAGGAGGTTCCTCTGCTACTTCCTCTCTTTGTTGTCCAGCAGGAGAGGAGGGTCCTCTGCTGCTTCCTCTCTGCTGGGGTCCATCAGCAGACGAAAGTCCTGTGCTGCTGAAATCCAGAAGGAGAGGAGGGTCCTCTGCTGCCAGACTCCCGCAGAGGGGCGGGGGTCCTCTATTGCTTCCTCTCTGCTGGAAACTAGCAGAGACGAGTGTCCTGTCGTGCTAGACCCCAGCAGAAAAAAGGGTCCTCTGCTGCTGGACCCCAGCTGAGTGGGGGTTCCTCTGCTGCCGGACCCCAGCAGCAGTGGAGTGTCCTCTGCTGATGGGCCCCAGCAGCTGAGGAGGCTCCACTGTTGCCAGACTCCAACAGCAGAGGAGGGTCCTTGTGTTCCGCACCAAAGCAGCAGAGGAGGGTCCTCTGGTGCCGGACTCCAACAGCAGAGGAGGGTCCTCTCGTGCCAGAACCCAGCAGCAGAGGAGTGTCTTCTTCTACCGGACCCCAGAAGCAGAGTAGGTCCTGTGGTTCCGGACACCAGCTGCAGAGGAGGGTCCTCTTCTGCTGGAACCCAGCAGAGAGAAGGGTCCCTGCTGCTGGACCCCAGCAGAGACGAGGGTCCAGTGCTGCTTCCTCTCTGCTGGGGTCAAGCAGCAGAATCGGGTTCACTGCTGCTTCCCCTCTGCTGGGGTCCAACAGCAGAGGACACTCCTCTGCTGCCGGACGCAGCATTAGTGGAGGGTCCTCTGCTGCCGGACCCCAGCAGAGAGGAGGGTCCTTTGCTGCTTCCTCACTTTGGTATCCAGCATTAGAGAATTGTCCTCTGTAGGTTCTTCTCTGCTGGAGTCCAGCATCAGAGTAGAGTCCTCTGTTGTTTGGATCCAGCAGGAGAGTAGGGACCTCGGTTGCTTCCTCGCTGATGGACCCTAGCAAAGACGAGGGTCCTCTCGTGCTAGACCACTGCAGAGCGGAGGGTCCAGTGCTGCCGGACCCCAGCAGAGATGAGGGTCCAGTGCTGCCAGACCCCAGCAGAGAGGAGGGTCCACTACTGCTGCCTCTCTAGTGGGGTAGAGCAGATAAGAGGGTCCTCTGCTGTTTGACCCCAGCGTAGAGGTGGATCCTCTGGTACTGGACCCCAGCAGAGAGGAGGGTCCAACTGTGCCGGACACCAACAGAGAACAGGGTCCTCTGCTGCTTCCTGTCTGCTGGAGCGCAACAGAGAGGAGTGTCCTCTCGTGCTAGACCCCAGCAGAGAGGAGGATCCTCTCGTACTAGATCATGGCAGAGAGGAGGGTCCTCTGCTGTTTCTAGTGGGGTCCAGCAGCAGAGGAGGGTTCTCTGGTGACGAATCCCAGCGTGGAGGAGGGTCCTTTACTGTCGGACCCCAACAGAAGAGCAGGGTCCTCTCCAGCAGCAGAGGGTGGTCCTCTGGTACCAGACCCCAGCAGAAGAAGGGGCTCCTGTGCTGCAGGAACCCAGCAGAGAGGAGGGTCCTCCTGTGCCGGACCCCAACAGAGAAGAAGGTCCTCTGCGGCTTCCTCTCTGCTGGGGTCCAGCAGAAAGAAGGGTCCTCTGATGCTGGACCCCAGCAGAGAAGAGGCTCCTCTGATGCCTTCTCTCTGCTGGGGTTCAGCAGCAGAGGAGGGTCCTCTGATGCTGGACCCCAGCAGAAAGGAGAGTCCTCTGCTGCTGGAACACAAGAGGGATGAGTGTTATCTGCTGCCAGACCCCAGCAATAGAGTAGGCTCATCCACTGCTGGACCCCAGCAGGGAGGTGGGTCCTCTGCTGCCAGACCGCATCAGAGACGAAGGTTCTCAGATGGCAGACCCCAGCAAACAGGAGGGTCCTCTGCTGCCAGACCCCAGCAGAGAGGAGGGTCCTCCGTGAGGGACCCCAGCAGAGTGTATGGTTCTCTGCTGCCGTACCCAAGCAGAGACAAAGGTTCTATTCTGTTGACCCCCACCAGAAGAGGAGTGTCCTCTGCTGCCAGACCCCAGCAGTAGGGGTGTGTCCCTTGCTGCCGGACACCAGCAGCAGAGGAGTGTTCACTGCTTCCGGATCCCAGCAGAGATGACTGTCTTCTGCTGCTGGACCCCAGCAGAGAGGAGGGTCCCCTTGTGCTAGATCCCAACAGCAGAGAGGTGGGTCCTCTGGTGCCATCCCCAGCAGCAGTTGAGATCCTCTGCTGCGGGACACTAGCCGGGTGGAAGATCCGCTGCTGCCAGACCCCAGCAACAGAGGAAGGTCCTCTGGTGCCAGACCCCAGCAGTAGAGGAGTGTCCTCTGGGCCCAGTCACCAGCAGCAGGAAGGTGGGTCCTCTGGTGCGGAACCCCAGGAGCAGAAGAGGATCCTCTGGTGCAGGACCACAGAAGAGAGGAGGGTCCTCCACTGCCAGACCCCCCAGCAGAGAGGAGGGTCCTTTGCTCCCAGACCTCAGCAGAGAAGAGGGTGCTCTGGTGCCGAACATCAGCAGAGAGGAGGGTCCTCTGCTGCTGTACCCCAGCAGAGAGGAGGGTCATTTGCTGCCGGACTCCAGCAGACAGGAGGGACCCTGCTGCTGGACCCAAGTCCATCAGGGAAGAGTGTCCTCTGGTGCTGGACCCCAGTAGGAGAGGAGGCTCCTATGCTCCCTGACGCTTATACTGAGGAGGGTCCTCTGCTGCCGGGCCCCAGCCACGGAGGTTGGTCCTGTGCTGCCAGACCCCAGCAGAACAGGAGTGTCCTCTGCTGCTTCCTCTCTTTGATGCCCAGCATGAGGGGAGGGTCCTCTGCAACTTCTTTTCTGCTATGGTCTAGTAGCAGGGGAGCACCTCTGCTGCAGGGGTCCCGCAGAAGAGGAGGGTCCTCTGCTGTTGGACCCCAGCAGGCAGGAGGGTCCCCTGCTGCCAGACCCCAGCATGGAGGAGGGTCCCCTGCTGCCGTACCCCAGCAGGGAGGAGAATTCTCTGCTGCCGGACCTCAGCAGCAGAGGAGGATCCTCTGGTGCCAGATCCCAGGAGCAGAGGGGTGTCCTCTCCTTCCTGACCCCAGCATGGAGGAGGGTCCTCGGCTGCCGGAACCCAGCAAAGAGGAAGATTCTTTGCTACCAGAACCCAGCATCTGAGGGGGGTCCACTTGTGCCGAACCCAGCAGCAGAGAAGTGTCCTCTGTTGCCGGAACCCAGCATGGAGGAGGGTCCTCTGTTGTCGGAACCCAGTAGAGAGGAGGGTCCTCTGCTGTCGGATCCGAGCAGGGATTAGGGTCCTCTGCTGCATGACCCCAGCAGGGAGGAGTGTCCTCTGCTGCCGGACCCCAGCAGAGAGCAGGGTTCTCTGCTTTGTCCTCCCTTTGGGGTCCAGCAGGAGACGAGGATCCTCTGCATCTTCCTCTCTGCTGGGGTCCCGCTGCAGAAGAGGGTCCTCTGCGGCTGGACCACAGCATGGAGGAGGTTTCTATGCTAATTCCTCTCTGCTCCACCCCAGCACTGTGGAAGTGCCTCTGCTGCCAGACAACAACAGGTTGGAGGGTTTTCTGCTGCCAGACCCCAGAAAAACAGGAGGTTCCTCTGCTACTTCCTCTCTTTGTTGTCCAGCAGGAGAGGAGGGTCCTCTGCTGCTTCCTCTCTGTTGGGGTCCATCAGCAGACGAAAGTCCTGTGCTGCTGAAATCCAGAAGGAGAGGAGGGTCCTCTGCTGCCAGACTCCCGCAGACGGGGGGGGGGGGGGTCCTCTATTGCTTCCTCTCTGCTGGAAACTAGCAGAGACGAGTGTCCTGTCGTGCTAGACCCCAGCAGAAAAAAAGGGTCCTCTGCTGCTGGACCCCAGCTGAGAGGAGGTTCCTCTGCTGCCGGACCCCAGCAGCAGTGGAGTGTCCTCTGCTGATGGGCCCCAGCAGCTGAGGAGGCTCCACTGTTGCCAGACTCCAACAGCAGAGGAGGGTCCTTGTGTTCCGCACCAAAGCAGCAGAGGAGGGTCCTCTGGTGCCGGACTCCAACAGCAGAGGAGGGTCCTCTCGTGCCAGAACCCAGCAGCAGAGGAGTGTCTTCTTCTACCGGACCCCAGAAGCAGAGTAGGTCCTGTGGTTCCGGACACCAGCTGCAGAGGAGGGTCCTCTTCTGCTGGAACCCAGCAGAGAGAAGGGTCCCTGCTGCTGGACCCCAGCAGAGACGAGGGTCCAGTGCTGCTTCCTCTCTGCTGGGGTCAAGCAGCAGAATCGGGTCCACTGCTGCTTCCCCTCTGCTGGGGTCCAACAGCAGAGGACACTCCTCTGCTGCCGGACGCAGCATTAGTGGAGGGTCCTCTGTTGCTGGACCCCAGCAGAGAGGAGGGTCCAGTGCTGCTTCCTCACTTTGGTATCCAGCATTAGAGAATTGTCCTCTGTAGGTTCTTCTCTGCTGGAGTCCAGCATCAGAGTAGAGTCCTCTGCTGTTTGGATCCAGCAGGAGAGTAGGGACCTCGGTTGCTTCCTCGCTGATGGACCCTAGCAAAGACGAGGGTCCTCTCGTGCTAGACCACTGCAGAGAGGAGGGTCCAGTGCTGCCGGACCCCAGCAGAGATGAGGGTCCAGTGCTGCCGGACCCCAGCAGAGAGGAGGGTCCACTACTGCTGCCTCTCTAGTGGGGTAGAGCAGATAAGAGGGTCCTCTGCTGTTTGACCCCAGCGTAGAGGTGGGTCCTCTGGTACTGGACCCCAGCAGAGAGGAGGGTCCAACTGTGCTGGACACCAACAGAGAACAGGGTCCTCTGCTGCTTCCTGTCTGCTGGAGCGCAACAGAGAGGAGTGTCCTCTCGTGCTAGACCCCAGCAGAGAGGAGGATCCTCTCGTACTAGATCATGGCAGAGAGGAGAGTCCTCTGCTGTTTCTAGTGGGGTCCAGCAGCAGAGGGTGGTCCTCTGGTACCAGACCCCAGCAGAAGAAGGGGCTCCTGTGCTGCAGGAACCCAGCAGAGAGGAGGGTCCTCCTGTGCCGGACCCCAACAGAGAAGAAGGTCCTCTGCGGCTTCCTCTCTGCTGGGGTCCAGCAGAAAGAAGGGTCCTCTGATGCTGGACCCCAGCAGAGAAGAGGCTCCTCTGATGCCTTCTCTCTGCTGGGGTTCAGCAGCAGAGGAGGGTCCTCTGCTGTCGGAACCCAGCAGAAAGGAGAGTCCTCTGCTGCTGGAACACAAGAGGGATGAGTGTTATCTGCTGCCAGACCCCAGCAATAGAGTAGGCTCATCCACTGCTGGACCCCAGCAGGGAGGTGGGTCCTCTGCTGCCAGACCGCATTAGAGACGAAGGTTCTCAGATGGCAGACCCCAGCAAACAGGAGGGTCCTCTGCTGCCAGACCCCAGCAGAGAGGAGGGTCCTCCGTGAGGGACCCCAGCAGAGTGTATGGTTCTCTGCTGCCGTACCCAAGCAGAGACAAAGGTTCTATTCTGTTGACCCCCACCAGAAGAGGAGTGTCCTCTGCTGCCAGACCCCAGCAGTAGGGGTGTGTCCCTTGCTGCCGGACACCAGCAGCAGAGGAGTGTTCACTGCTTCCGGATCCCAGCAGAGATGACTGTCTTCTGCTGCTGGACCCCAGCAGAGAGGAGGGTCCCCTTGTGCTAGATCCCAACAGCAGAGAGGTGGGTCCTCTGGTGCCATCCCCAGCAGCAGTTGAGATCCTCTGCTGCGGGACACTAGCCGGGTGGAAGATCCGCTGCTGCCAGACCCCAGCAACAGAGGAAGGTCCTCTGGTGCCAGACCCCAGCAGTAGAGGAGTGTCCTCTGGGCCCAGTCACCAGCAGCAGGAAGGTGGGTCCTCTGGTGCGGAACCCCAGGAGCAGAAGAGGATCCTCTGGTGCAGGACCACAGAAGAGAGGAGGGTCCTCCACTGCCAGACCCCCCAGCAGAGAGGAGGGTCCTTTGCTCCCAGACCTCAGCAAAGAAGAGGGTGCTCTGGTGCCGAACATCAGCAGAGAGGAGGGTCCTCTGCTGCTGTACCCCAGCAGAGAGGAGGGTCATTTGCTGCCGGACTCCAGCAGACAGGAGGGACCCTGCTGCTGGACCCAAGTCCATCAGGGAAGAGTGTCCTCTGGTGCTGGACCCCAGTAGGAGAGGAGGCTCCTATGCTCCCTGACGCTTATACTGAGGAGGGTCCTCTGCTGCCGGGCCCCAGCCACGGAGGTTGGTCCTGTGCTGCCAGACCCCAGCAGAACAGGAGTGTCCTCTGCTGCTTCCTCTCTTTGATGCCCAGCATGAGGGGAGGGTCCTCTGCAACTTCTTTTCTGCTATGGTCTAGTAGCAGGGGAGCACCTCTGCTGCAGGGGTCCCGCAGAAGAGGAGGGTCCTCTGCTGTTGGACCCCAGCAGGCAGGAGGGTCCCCTGCTGCCAGACCCCAGCATGGAGGAGGGTCCCCTGCTGCCATACCCCAGCAGGGAGGAGAATTCTCTGCTGCCGGACCTCAGCAGCAGAGGAGGATCCTCTGGTGCCAGATCCCAGGAGCAGAGGGGTGTCCTCTCCTTCCTGACCCCAGCATGGAGGAGGGTCCTCGGCTGCCGGAACCCAGCAAAGAGGAGGATTCTTTGCTACCAGAACCCAGCATCTGAGGGGGGTCCACTTGTGCCGAACCCAGCAGCAGAGAAGTGTCCTCTGTTGCCGGAACCCAGCATGGAGGAGGGTCCTCTGTTGTCGGAACCCAGTAGAGAGGAGGGTCCTCTGCTGTCGGATCCCAGCAGGGATTAGGGTCCTCTGCTGCATGACCCCAGCAGGGAGGAGTGTCCTCTGCTGCATGACCCCAGCAGAGAGCAGGGTTCTCTGCTTTGTCCTCTCTTTGGGGTCCAGCAGGAGACGAGGATCCTCTGCATCTTCCTCTCTGCTGGGGTCCCGCTGCAGAAGAGGGTCCTCTGCGGCTGGACCACAGCATGGAGGAGGTTTCTATGCTAATTCCTCTCTGCTCCACCCCAGCACTGTGGAAGTGCCTCTGCTGCCAGACAACAACAGGTTGGAGGGTTTTCTGCTGCCAGACCCCAGAAAAACAGGAGGTTCCTCTGCTACTTCCTCTCTTTGTTGTCCAGCAGGAGAGGAGGGTCCTCTGCTGCTTCCTCTCTGCTGGGGTCCATCAGCAGACGAAAGTCCTGTGCTGCTGAAATCCAGAAGGAGAGGAGGGTCCTCTGCTGCCAGACTCCCGCAGAGGGGCGGGGGTCCTCTATTGCTTCCTCTCTGCTGGAAACTAGCAGAGACGAGTGTCCTGTCGTGCTAGACCCCAGCAGAAAAAAGGGTCCTCTGCTGCTGGACCCCAGCTGAGTGGGGGTTCCTCTGCTGCCGGACCCCAGCAGCAGTGGAGTGTCCTCTGCTGATGGGCCCCAGCAGCTGAGGAGGCTCCACTGTTGCCAGACTCCAACAGCAGAGGAGGGTCCTTGTGTTCCGCACCAAAGCAGCAGAGGAGGGTCCTCTGGTGCCGGACTCCAACAGCAGAGGAGGGTCCTCTCGTGCCAGAACCCAGCAGCAGAGGAGTGTCTTCTTCTACCGGACCCCAGAAGCAGAGTAGGTCCTGTGGTTCCGGACACCAGCTGCAGAGGAGGGTCCTCTTCTGCTGGAACCCAGCAGAGAGAAGGGTCCCTGCTGCTGGACCCCAGCAGAGACGAGGGTCCAGTGCTGCTTCCTCTCTGCTGGGGTCAAGCAGCAGAATCGGGTTCACTGCTGCTTCCCCTCTGCTGGGGTCCAACAGCAGAGGACACTCCTCTGCTGCCGGACGCAGCATTAGTGGAGGGTCCTCTGCTGCCGGACCCCAGCAGAGAGGAGGGTCCTTTGCTGCTTCCTCACTTTGGTATCCAGCATTAGAGAATTGTCCTCTGTAGGTTCTTCTCTGCTGGAGTCCAGCATCAGAGTAGAGTCCTCTGTTGTTTGGATCCAGCAGGAGAGTAGGGACCTCGGTTGCTTCCTCGCTGATGGACCCTAGCAAAGACGAGGGTCCTCTCGTGCTAGACCACTGCAGAGCGGAGGGTCCAGTGCTGCCGGACCCCAGCAGAGATGAGGGTCCAGTGCTGCCAGACCCCAGCAGAGAGGAGGGTCCACTACTGCTGCCTCTCTAGTGGGGTAGAGCAGATAAGAGGGTCCTCTGCTGTTTGACCCCAGCGTAGAGGTGGATCCTCTGGTACTGGACCCCAGCAGAGAGGAGGGTCCAACTGTGCCGGACACCAACAGAGAACAGGGTCCTCTGCTGCTTCCTGTCTGCTGGAGCGCAACAGAGAGGAGTGTCCTCTCGTGCTAGACCCCAGCAGAGAGGAGGATCCTCTCGTACTAGATCATGGCAGAGAGGAGGGTCCTCTGCTGTTTCTAGTGGGGTCCAGCAGCAGAGGAGGGTTCTCTGGTGACGAATCCCAGCGTGGAGGAGGGTCCTTTACTGTCGGACCCCAACAGAAGAGCAGGGTCCTCTCCAGCAGCAGAGGGTGGTCCTCTGGTACCAGACCCCAGCAGAAGAAGGGGCTCCTGTGCTGCAGGAACCCAGCAGAGAGGAGGGTCCTCCTGTGCCGGACCCCAACAGAGAAGAAGGTCCTCTGCGGCTTCCTCTCTGCTGGGGTCCAGCAGAAAGAAGGGTCCTCTGATGCTGGACCCCAGCAGAGAAGAGGCTCCTCTGATGCCTTCTCTCTGCTGGGGTTCAGCAGCAGAGGAGGGTCCTCTGATGCTGGACCCCAGCAGAAAGGAGAGTCCTCTGCTGCTGGAACACAAGAGGGATGAGTGTTATCTGCTGCCAGACCCCAGCAATAGAGTAGGCTCATCCACTGCTGGACCCCAGCAGGGAGGTGGGTCCTCTGCTGCCAGACCGCATCAGAGACGAAGGTTCTCAGATGGCAGACCCCAGCAAACAGGAGGGTCCTCTGCTGCCAGACCCCAGCAGAGAGGAGGGTCCTCCGTGAGGGACCCCAGCAGAGTGTATGGTTCTCTGCTGCCGTACCCAAGCAGAGACAAAGGTTCTATTCTGTTGACCCCCACCAGAAGAGGAGTGTCCTCTGCTGCCAGACCCCAGCAGTAGGGGTGTGTCCCTTGCTGCCGGACACCAGCAGCAGAGGAGTGTTCACTGCTTCCGGATCCCAGCAGAGATGACTGTCTTCTGCTGCTGGACCCCAGCAGAGAGGAGGGTCCCCTTGTGCTAGATCCCAACAGCAGAGAGGTGGGTCCTCTGGTGCCATCCCCAGCAGCAGTTGAGATCCTCTGCTGTGGGACACTAGCCGGGTGGAAGATCCGCTGCTGCCAGACCCCAGCAACAGAGGAAGGTCCTCTGGTGCCAGACCCCAGCAGTAGAGGAGTGTCCTCTGGGCCCAGTCACCAGCAGCAGGAAGGTGGGTCCTCTGGTGCGGAACCCCAGGAGCAGAAGAGGATCCTCTGGTGCAGGACCACAGAAGAGAGGAGGGTCCTCCACTGCCAGACCCCCCAGCAGAGAGGAGGGTCCTTTGCTCCCAGACCTCAGCAGAGAAGAGGGTGCTCTGGTGCCGAACATCAGCAGAGAGGAGGGTCCTCTGCTGCTGTACCCCAGCAGAGAGGAGGGTCATTTGCTGCCGGACTCCAGCAGACAGGAGGGACCCTGCTGCTGGACCCAAGTCCATCAGGGAAGAGTGTCCTCTGGTGCTGGACCCCAGTAGGAGAGGAGGCTCCTATGCTCCCTGACGCTTATACTGAGGAGGGTCCTCTGCTGCCGGGCCCCAGCCACGGAGGTTGGTCCTGTGCTGCCAGACCCCAGCAGAACAGGAGTGTCCTCTGCTGCTTCCTCTCTTTGATGCCCAGCATGAGGGGAGGGTCCTCTGCAACTTCTTTTCTGCTATGGTCTAGTAGCAGGGGAGCACCTCTGCTGCAGGGGTCCCGCAGAAGAGGAGGGTCCTCTGCTGTTGGACCCCAGCAGGCAGGAGGGTCCCCTGCTGCCAGACCCCAGCATGGAGGAGGGTCCCCTGCTGCCGTACCCCAGCAGGGAGGAGAATTCTCTGCTGCCGGACCTCAGCAGCAGAGGAGGATCCTCTGGTGCCAGATCCCAGGAGCAGAGGGGTGTCCTCTCCTTCCTGACCCCAGCATGGAGGAGGGTCCTCGGCTGCCGAAACCCAGCAAAGAGGAGGATTCTTTGCTACCAGAACCCAGCATCTGAGGGGGGTCCACTTGTGCCGAACCCAGCAGCAGAGAAGTGTCCTCTGTTGCCGGAACCCAGCATGGAGGAGGGTCCTCTGTTGTCGGAACCCAGTAGAGAGGAGGGTCCTCTGCTGTCGGATCCGAGCAGGGATTAGGGTCCTCTGCTGCATGACCCCAGCAGGGAGGAGTGTCCTCTGCTGCATGACCCCAGCAGAGAGCAGGGTTCTCTGCTTTGTCCTCTCTTTGGGGTCCAGCAGGAGACGAGGATCCTCTGCATCTTCCTCTCTGCTGGGGTCCCGCTGCAGAAGAGGGTCCTCTGCGGCTGGACCACAGCATGGAGGAGGTTTCTATGCTAATTCCTCTCTGCTCCACCCCAGCACTGTGGAAGTGCCTCTGCTGCCAGACAACAACAGGTTGGAGGGTTTTCTGCTGCCAGACCCCAGAAAAACAGGAGGTTCCTCTGCTACTTCCTCTCTTTGTTGTCCAGCAGGAGAGGAGGGTCCTCTGCTGCTTCCTCTCTGCTGGGGTCCATCAGCAGACGAAAGTCCTGTGCTGCTGAAATCCAGAAGGAGAGGAGGGTCCTCTGCTGCCAGACTCCCGCAGAGGGGCGGGGGTCCTCTATTGCTTCCTCTCTGCTGGAAACTAGCAGAGACGAGTGTCCTGTCGTGCTAGACCCCAGCAGAAAAAAGGGTCCTCTGCTGCTGGACCCCAGCTGAGTGGGGGTTCCTCTGCTGCCGGACCCCAGCAGCAGTGGAGTGTCCTCTGCTGATGGGCCCCAGCAGCTGAGGAGGCTCCACTGTTGCCAGACTCCAACAGCAGAGGAGGGTCCTTGTGTTCCGCACCAAAGCAGCAGAGGAGGGTCCTCTGGTGCCGGACTCCAACAGCAGAGGAGGGTCCTCTCGTGCCAGAACCCAGCAGCAGAGGAGTGTCTTCTTCTACCGGACCCCAGAAGCAGAGTAGGTCCTGTGGTTCCGGACACCAGCTGCAGAGGAGGGTCCTCTTCTGCTGGAACCCAGCAGAGACGAGGGTCCAGTGCTGCTTCCTCTCTGCTGGGGTCAAGCAGCAGAATCGGGTCCACTGCTGCTTCCCCTCTGCTGGGGTCCAAAAGCAGAGGACACTCCTCTGCTGCCGGACGCAGCATTAGTGGAGGGTCCTCTGCTGCTGGACCCCAGTAGAGAGGAGGGTCCTTTGCTGCTTCCTCACTTTGGTATCCAGCATTAGAGAATTGTCCTCTGTAGGTTCTTCTCTGCTGGAGTCCAGCATCAGAGTAGAGTCCTCTGCTGTTTGGATCCAGCAGGAGAGTAGGGTCCTCGGTTGCTTCCTCGCTGATGGACCCTAGCAAAGACGAGGGTCCTCTCGTGCTAGACCACTGCAGAGAGGAG
This sequence comes from Ochotona princeps, assembly GCF_030435755.1. NCBI lineage: Eukaryota > Metazoa > Chordata > Mammalia > Lagomorpha > Ochotonidae > Ochotona > Ochotona princeps. Next base: position 154,043,437 of record NC_080832.1, on the reverse strand, counting down.
GGTCCAGTGCTGCCGGACCCCAGCAGAGATGATGGTCCTTTGGTACCGGACCCCAGCAGAGAGGAGGGTCCACTGCTGCTGCCTCTCTAGTGGGGTAGAGCAGATAAGAGGGTCCTCTGCTGTTTGACCCCAGCGTAGAGGTGGGTCCTCTGGTACTGGACCCCCGCAGAGAGGAGGGTCCAACTGTGTCGGACACCAACAGAGAACAGGGTCCTCTGCTGCTTCCTGTCTGCTGGAGCGCAACAGAGAGGAGTGTCCTTTCGTGCTAGACCCCAGCAGAGAGGAGGATCCTCTCGTACTAGATCATGGCAGAGAGGAGAGTCCTCTGCTGTTTCTAGTGGGGTCCAGCAGCAGAGGAGGGTTCTCTGGTGACGAATCCCAGCGTGGAGGAGGGTCCTTTACTGTCGGACCCCAACAGAAGAGCAGGGTCCTCTCCAGCAGCAGAGGGTGGTCCTCTGGTACCAGACCCCAGCAGAAGAAGGGGTTCCTGTGCTGCAGGAACCCAGCAGAGAGGAGGGTCCTCCTGTGCCGGACCCCAACAGAGAAGAAGGTCCTCTGCGGCTTCCTCTCTGCTGGGGTCCAGCAGAAAGAAGGGTCCTCTGATGCTGGACCCCAGCAGAGAAGAGGCTCCTCTGATGCCTTCTCTCTGCTGGGGTTCAGCAGCAGAGGAGGGTCCTCTGCTGTCGGAACCCAGCAGAAAGGAGAGTCCTCTGCTGCTGGAACACAAGAGGGATGAGTGTTATCTGCTGCCAGACCCCAGCAATAGAGTAGGCTCATCCACTGCTGGACCCCAGCAGGGAGGTGGGTCCTCTGCTGCCAGACCGCATCAGAGACGAAGGTTCTCAGATGGCAGACCCCAGCAAACAGGAGGGTCCTCTGCTGCCAGACCCCAGCAGAGAGGAGGGTCCTCCGTGAGGGACCCCAGCAGAGTGTATGGTTCTCTGCTGCCATACCCAAGCAGAGACAAAGGTTCTATTCTGTTGACCCCCACCAGAAGAGGAGTGTCCTCTGCTGCCAGACCCCAGCAGTATGGGTGTGTCCCTTGCTGCCGGACACCAGCAGCAGAGGAGTGTTCACTGCTTCCGGATCCCAGCAGAGATGACTGTCTTCTGCTGCTGGACCCCAGCAGAGAGGAGGGTCCCCTTGTGCTAGATCCCAACAGCAGAGAGGTGGGTCCTCTGGTGCCATCCCCAGCAGCAGTTGAGATCCTCTGCTGTGGGACACTAGCCGGGTGGAAGATCCGCTGCTGCCAGACCCCAGCAACAGAGGAAGGTCCTCTGGTGCCAGACCCCAGCAGTAGAGGAGTGTCCTCTGGGCCCAGACACCAGCAGCAGGAAGGTGGGTCCTCTGGTGCGGAACCCCAGGAGCAGAAGAGGATCCTCTGGTGCAGGACCACAGAAGAGAGGAGGGTCCTCCACTGCCAGACCCCCCAGCAGAGAGGAGGGTCCTTTGCTCCCAGACCTCAGCAGAGAAGAGGGTGCTCTGGTGCCGAACATCAGCAGAGAGGAGGGTCCTCTGCTGCTGTACCCCAGCAGAGGAGGGTCATTTGCTGCCGGACTCCAGCAGACAGGAGGGACCCTGCTGCTGGACCCAAGTCCATCAGGGAAGAGTGTCCTCTGGTGCTGGACCCCAGTAGGAGAGGAGGCTCCTATGCTCCCTGACGCTTATACTGAGGAGGGTCCTCTGCTGCCGGGCCCCAGCCACGGAGGTTGGTCCTGTGCTGCCAGACCCCAGCAGAACAGGAGTGTCCTCTACTGCTTCCTCTCTTTGATGCCCAGCATGAGGGGAGGGTCCTCTGCAACTTCTTTTCTGCTATGGTCTAGTAGCAGGGGAGCACCTCTGCTGCAGGGGTCCCGCAGAAGAGGAGGGTCCTCTGCTGTTGGACCCCAGCAGGCAGGAGGGTCCCCTGCTGCCAGACCCCAGCATGGAGGAGGGTCCCCTGCTGCCGTACCCCAGCAGGGAGGAGAATTCTCTGCTGCCGGACCTCAGCAGCAGAGGAGGATCCTCTGGTGCCAGATCCCAGGAGCAGAGGGGTGTCCTCTCCTTCCAGACCCCAGCATGAAGGAGGGTCCTCGGCTGCCGGAACCCAGCAAAGAGGAGGATTCTTTGCTACCAGAACCCAGCATCTGAGGGGGGTCCACTTGTGCCGAACCCAGCAGCAGAGAAGTGTCCTCTGTTGCCGGAACCCAGCATGGAGGAGGGTCCTCTGTTGTCGGAACCCAGTAGAGAGGAGGATCCTCTGCTGTCGGATCCCAGCAGGGATTAGGGTCCTCTGCTGCATGACCCCAGCAGGGAGGAGTGTCCTCTGCTGCCGGACCCCAGCAGAGAGCAGGGTTCTCTGCTTTGTCCTCTCTTTGGGGTCCAGCAGGAGACGAGGATCCTCTGCATCTTCCTCTCTGCTGGGGTCCCGCTGCAGAAGAGGGTCCTCTGCGGCTGGACCACAGCATGGAGGAGGTTTCTATGCTAATTCCTCTCTGCTCCACCCCAGCACTGTGGAAGTGCCTCTGCTGCCAGACAACAACAGGTTGGAGGGTTTTCTGCTGCCAGACCCCAGAAAAACAGGAGGTTCCTCTGCTACTTCCTCTCTTTGTTGTCCAGCAGGAGAGGAGGGTCCTCTGCTGCTTCCTCTCTGCTGGGGTCCATCAGCAGACGAAAGTCCTGTGCTGCTGAAATCCAGAAGGAGAGGAGGGTCCTCTGCTGCCAGACTCCCGCAGACGGGGGCGGGGGTCCTCTATTGCTTTCTCTCTGCTGGAAACTAGCAGAGACGAGTGTCCTGTCGTGCTAGACCCCAGCAGAAAAAAGGGTCCTCTGCTGCTGGACCCCAGCTGAAAGGAAGTTCCTCTGCTGCCGGACCCCAGCAGCAGTGGAGTGTCCTCTGCTGATGGGCCCCAGCAGCTGAGGAGGCTCCACTGTTGCCAGACACCAACAGCAGAGGAGGGTCCTCTCGTGCCAGAATCAAGCAGCAGAGGAGTGTCTTCTTCTACCGGACCCCAGAAGCAGAATAGGTCCTGTGGTTCCGGACACCAACTGCAGAGGAGGGTCCTCTTCTGCTGGAACCCAGCAGAGAGAAGGGTCCTCTGCGTCTTCCTCTCTGCCTCGGTCCAGCAGAGAGGATGGTCCTTGGGTGCTGGACCACAGCAGAGGGGAAGGACCTCTGATGCTTACTCTCTGCTGTGTCCAGCACCAGGGAGGAGGGTCCTCTGTTGCTGGATCCTGCAGGGATTAGGGTCCTCTGCTGCTGCACCCAAGCAGGGTGGAGGGTCCTCTGCTTCCATCCCCAGCATGGAGGATGGTCCTCTGCTGCTGAACTCCAGCAGGGAGGAGGTTCCTCTGCTTCCGGATTCCGGGAAGGATTCCAGGTACCTCATCTGCGAACCATCAGTGCTAGTCAGCTGGTGTGTAATTCCAGTCTCAGAGGGTCCATGGACACACAGACGTGGGACCCCAGTTTTCACAGGGATTGGGGAATGCTGAATTAGGATCGAAGTCCAAGAGGGCTCGTGGGTACACAGACATGGACCCCTGGTCTCACGGGGCCCATGGGCACACTGGTGTGGGACTCCAGCTCCCAGAGTGTCTGTGGGCACACTCACATGGGATTCCAGCTCCCATAGGGTTTGTAGGCTTACTGACTGGGACTCCCGGTCCCTCAGGGCCTCTGGGGTACGTGATGTGGAAGTCCAGCTTCTAGTTCTCCTTGTGCCCTAGGTTGTACCTTGCTGGTGAAGACAGACAGCCACTTCCTAGCACAGAGGCCTGGCCTGATGCAAGGCCACAAGCGTCCTCCACACCCTCCTGATCCTTCGTATGCAGGCTGTTCGGGCTTGGAGCCCAATCTTCAAGGGACACATATAAAGGAATTCTGTCCAGGACCTCCACCTGACACTAGGATGGCTGGGGCTGGACCTTCTAGTGCTCAAAATGCCTCAGCCAACCAGGGGTAGAAAGGGCAGCTTATGCGCCTCATGGCCAGCAGGACTCACTGCAGGATGCCCCTCCAGGCTCTCCTGCACAAACAAGGGAAACAAACCCAGCCTAAGAGAAATTCACTCTCAAGGACACGCTTTGGAGAGGTTGCACAGAAGTCCTAGGACAGAAGTCTTGGGGTCTGCATTGGCAGACAAAAGCAGTCTAGAGCACACAGCACACTCCCTACCTCCCAGGAAAGCAGCTTTCTTTCACTTCCTTCTCTCCTGCATGCCTGTCTGGATCTGTCCTGTTTTATTTGAAGCACAAAGAAACAGAGAGTGAGAGAGAGCAATCTTTCTTGCATCTGCTGCCTCACTTCCCCAAGCACCACCACCAGAGCTAGATGTGGCTGGGCCAGGACACGCCTGGGAACTAGCAGCTTCCTCCACATGTCCCAAAGGGGCACAGGGGCACAGGGGCACAAGCCCCTGCGCCATCCTCCACTGCTCTCCCAGCACCATCGGCAGGGAGCTAGACTGCAGGGGAAGCAGTCAGGACTTTAAGCAGCAACCATACAGGCCATCTGCCTGGCAGGCTGAGGCTTGAGGCCCTCAGACACCACGCAGCACCACACCAACCCACTCCACCGATTGCACCCCTAGCAGCATTTTTCAGCAGCTCCTTCACCAGGCCCATGAATGTACTTGTCCTCCAGCCTTGCGTAACTTTTGATGTTCCGTGCAGTGAGAGCAGAGGGCACAAACAGGGCATCCAGGCATGCTGCTACTCTACCTGTCCTGGTGAGAAGGAACTCTGTGGAGAGTATACGTCACCTGTTGAGGTGTCTTGTGGCAGATGGCACATCAGTGGCATCTGATGGTCCCCAGGTGGCCTGCAAGAGAAAGAGTCTTGAATCCAGGATGCCCCTGGAGGAGGGTGAATCATTCCCTGGTGAACGAAAGGCCAATGGCATCTGGTAGGAGGTTGTGGGGCCAAATTCCTGCCTCCAATATACACAATGGAGATGCCTATCCCCCCCCCCCAAGTTGTTCCTAGGATGCCCTGAAGAAGGCAAAATTGTTCGTGAGCCCATGCCTGCCCATGGCATGGGAGGGCCTATTTTGTGCAGGTCTTGGTGGCTCCCAGGCCACCGCCCTATCTGCTGGAAAGTGGGACTGCATGTCCCAGGGTGCTCTCGCAGAAGCTAAGGCCTGGGACTTCCTATTCCAGATGACTGGTGTCCTTTGGTGCTTACTCGTCCTTCCACTGTTCCATCCTTAGAATCCCACAAGCCCAGACACCACCCAGCTAGGCAGAGGAAGGCCGAGTGCTGTATCACCCTAACTGCCACCCCACACATGCAATAATACACGAAGGCCTCTCTGCAGCCCATCGGGGAGCAGTTGCACTTACTAACGAAAGCCCAGGCCCTGTCCCCAAGGGTGCTTTGTGATGAAGGTGTGTAGTGGCAAGGTTTCTGGGGAGCTCATCTTCGAAAGATCAATGCTAGTGAGTAACTCCAGGTAACAGAGGGTCCTTCTGCACACTGACGTGGGACTCCAACACCCAGAGTGCCTGTGGGCACACTGACGTTTGTATCAAGCTCCTACAAGACCCATGGGCACAGTGACATGAGACCCCAATTCCCAACAGGACACATGGGCACGCTGAAGTAGGACTCAGTATCCGAGAGGGCCCATGTGCACATTGACATGGGTCTCCTGCTCTCAGAGGCCCATGAGCACGCTAATGTGAGTCTCCAGCTCCCATAGGGACTGTGGGCACGCTGACATGGGACTGCATCTACCACAGGGCCTCTGGGTGCCCTAATGTGGAACTCCAGCTCCCAGTGCTCTCCCCATGTCCTATGTGGTACCTTAATGGTGAAGACACAGCCACATCCTAGCACAGAGTTCCAGGCTGATACAAGACCACAATCATCCTCCACCCCCTCCTGGACCTTCGTTTTGGGCTTTTCAGCCTTACCCCAATAACCAGTAACAAGTATCCAGGAACACTCTCCAGGACCCCCACCTGACACTAGGATGGCTGGGGCTTGGCTGTCTAGTGTTCAAAAGAAATGAGCCCAACCAGGGGGAGAAAGGGCAGCTTATGCGCCCTCTCGTGGACAGCAGGACTCACTGCAGGACGCTCCTCCAGGCTCTCCTGCACAAACAAGGGAAACAAACCTGGCTTGAGAGAAATTCACTCTCAAGAACACTCTTTGGCGATCTTGCACAGGAGTCTCAGGGCGGAAGCCCTACGCACACCCTTGGGGTCTGCATTGGCAGACAAAAGCAGTCTAGAGTCACAGCACAGCACACAGCACACAGCACACTCCCTGCCAGGAGGCGAATAGCAATCTCTCTCTTCCTGCCTTCTTGTCTGCCTGTATCTGTCCTTTATGCTTGGAGCACAAAGGAACAGAGAAGGAGAGAGAGCAATCTTCCTTGCATCTGCTGCCTCACTTCCGCAGGGACCACCACCAGAGCTAGATGTGGCTGGGCCAGGACAAACCCGGGAACCAGGAGCTTCTTCCACATGTCCCTCAGGGGCACAGGGCCACAGGGGCACAAGCCCCTGTGCCATCCTCCGCTGCTCTCCCAACACCATTGGTAGGGAGCTGGACTGCAGAGGATGCTGTCAGGTCTTGAAGCAGCACCCATACAGCTGAACTGCACACAAGCCTCACAGGCTGAGGCTTGACACATTAGGACCCCTCCCAACCACCAAAACCCGCACCACCCGACTCCATCCCTTACCAGTTTCTTCAGCAGCTCCTTCAACAGGCCGCTGAACGTACCTGTCCCCCTTGCTGGCACAACATTGGCTGTTCCGTGCTGAGAGAGCAGCGGGCACCAACAAGGCATCCAGGCATGCTGCTACTCTGCCTGTCCTGGTGAGAAAGCCTCTGTGGAGAATACACGTCAGCTGTTGGGGTTTCTTGGTTCAGGTGGCACATCAGTGGCAGTTGATGGTCCACAGGTTGTCTGCAGCAGAAAGAGTCTTGAATCCAGGATGCCCTGGAGGAGGGTGAAGCATTCCTTGGTGAACAAGAGGGCAGTGCCTGGTGGTAGGAGGCTGTGGGGCCAAATTCCTGCTTCCAATATACACCACCAAGATGCCTCATCCCACAAATGTTTCCTAGGATGCCATGAAGAAGAGAAAATTTGTTCCGTCCAGAAGAAACAGTTCGTGGACACGGTGCAGGTCTGTGCATGAGTCTCCGACACAAGAACCGAGATGGTGGAAGTCTCTGAAGTCTTCCCATTTTGCTCTTTTCCCCACGCCATCATGTGCAGAACATTGCATGCAGCTGAGCCCAATTAGACCAGGTGCTTTTAGCCCCAAGCCCGTTCCCCTAGTGCTTGGGAAACAGCACTACACAGGTGAAACATACATAAAGCATATGATGGGGAATAAGAGGCCTTGACCATAGGAGTATCTTTAGCTCAGTAGCAATGAGCAGACAGCAGTTCCCGGGCTTGGGAAGCATTTTGCACTTGCATAGGTGTTGCACACAAAAAGGCATACGATGGGGTACAAGACGCCTAGACCCAATCTCACAGACTCTGCTGTTCCTCTGCCAAAAGATCAACCCGCTCATGTGCATCAGTAAAGTCCTATTGTTCCATAACTCTGGCAGTCTGTACCACAACCTTGTTCATTGTCACCAAGGTAACTGGTGGTGGCAGCTGCTGATGTACTGGCTATGGTGGTCGCCACTATGCCAGTCTCTTTTATTCTTTATCAGGCCAACAGAGGCCTCTCCGTCAGTCCCAACAGGCACAGGCAGGATTCAGGGCAGGGGCTGAAGAACAGCAGAATTGCAATTGCCATTCCAGCATGCTGTCAGGGTGCACTGGAACGTGGTGTCATTTACTTCAGAGGTGTTTTCTGTATGTGAGAGAGAAACATGGGGATAGCACAGGCAGACACAAGCTTCAAATTCAAGGAGCTGAGGTTCACCCATGTGAGCGAGTCCTCAAGTTCAGAGGAATGATGGAACTAATAGATTCCACAGGAATCATTGCATTCCTAAAGAAGAAAAAATGGGGTGCTTGCCAGTCATGTCCAAACCCCACAAAGCTGCCACGTAGAGAAGGTGGATATTTTCCCTGTGGTAATAACAGGGGAATGATAAGCAAAAGCACGGGCAGAGATTATGCTATTTATAAAGGGAGGGCCAGACCCCCAACAGCTGGGGTCACACACCATACAGTCTGATAGTCTGGTTATGATAGAAACTGGCAGGAAATGTCGGAACCTGGTGCTCATAGCAGAAAGACAAGATAAAGAGAGGGGTGCTTCACAAATACTAACATAATTACGTAATTTATAAAGGCCTAATATACCTGACTGAGGGTTAACCTCTGACATAGGCACCAGCAGAGATGGAGGGGTGGTCTGAGGAAGACCCTCTCGCTGAGGCCCCAGCAGAGGGGTTCCCGACATGGACCCTCTCACTGAAGACCCAAAACAGAGGGAGGGGAGGTCAGAGGGTTACTCTCGCTGAGGCAAGAGCAGAGGGGCTCCCGAGGGGGTCCCTCTCACTGAGGCCCCATGAGAGAGAGGGTGGTCCGAGGGGGACCCACCTGCTGATGCCCCAGCATAGGGGGTCCCGAGGGGGTCCCTCTCGCTGAGGCCCCAGGAGAGGTGGTCCCCAGGAGGACCCTCTCTTGGAGAACCCAGCAGAGAGATAGCGGGACTCAAGTGTCCCTCTCACTGAGGCCCAAGAAGACAGTGTCCTGAGGGGGACCCTCTCATTGAATCCCAGAGAGAGAGGTCAGGCTCTGATTATCTCTCTCGATGAGGCCTCAGCAGAGGGGTTCGAGAGGAACCCTCTCACTGAGTCCTAGGCAGAGAGAGAGGGGGGTCCATGGGGGATCATCTCGCTGAGGCCCCAGCAGAGCGGGTCCCAGTGGTATCCTCTCGCTGAGGCCACAGCACAGAGAGGAGGAGTCCGAGTGGGACACTATTCCTGAGGCTCCAGCAGAGGTTGTATCAAATGGTACCTTCTCGCCTAAGCCCCACCAGAGAGGTTAGGAGGCTCGGGGTGTCCCTCTAGCTGAGGCCCCAGAAGAGGGGGTCCCGAGGGGTCCCTCTTGCTGAAGCCCCAGCAGCGAGGGAGGTGTCGCCGGAGTTCCCTCTCGCTGAGGCGCCAGCAGAGGGGGTCCCGAGGGGGACCCTCTCGCTGAGGTCACAGCAGCGAGGGATGAGCTCGCTGGGGGTTCCTCTCACTGAGTCCCCAGCAGAGGGGCTCCCGAGATGGATCGTCTCGCAGATGCCCTAGCAGATATGGAGGGGAGTTAGGGGAGGCAAGGGTCCCGCTCACTGAGGCTCCAGCAGAGTGAGTCCCGAGTGGGACCTTCTCGCTGAGCCCCCAGCAGAGAGAGAGACAGCGGGGCGGCCGATGGTCCCTCACCCTGAGGCCCCAGCACACTGGTCCCAAGGGTGAACTCTCCCTGAGGCCCGACCAGCAAAGAAGGGAGGGTCCGAGGGGGACCTTCTCCCTGAGGCCCCAGCAGAGGAGGTCCCAAGGTGGACGATCTCGCTGAGGCCACTGCAGAGGGGGTTCCAAGGGAAAACCTCTCACTCTGGTCCCAGCAGAGGGGGGTCCTAAGGGGACCCTTTTGCTGAGGCACCACCAGGAGATAGGGGTGCGCTGGGGGTCCCTTTCGCTGAGGCCCCAGCAGAGGGGGTCTCGAGGGAGTCCCTCTTGCTGAGGCCCCAGCACAGTGGCTCCAGAGGGTGACCCTCTCGCTGAGGCACCAGCAGAGAATAAGGGCGTGTCCGAGAGGGAACCTCTAACTGAGGTCCCAGCAGAGATGAAGGGGTGCTCCAGGGTCGGTCTCGCTGAGGCCCCAGTAGCGAGGGAGTGGAGCTCTGGGGGTCCCACTATCTTGGGCCCCAGCAGACGGGGTCCCGAGGCGGAACATCAATCAGAGGCCCCAGCAGAGATAGAGGCTCTGGATGTGAGGGTTCCTCTCGCTTAGGCCCCAGCAAAGAGAGGGTCCCTCTCGCTGAGGCCCCAGCAGAAGGGGTCCCGAGGGGGACCCTCTCACTGAGGCCCCAGCAGCAAGAAAGGGAGTGAGGGTCCGAGAGTGACCCTCTCCCTGAGCCCCCAGCAGAGTGGGTCCCAAGGGGGACCCTCTCTCGGCGTCCCAGCAGAGAGAGGGGAGTCCGAGGGGGACCTTCTCACTGAAGACTCAGCAGAGGGGGTCCCGAGGGGAATCCTCTCGCTGAGGCCCCAGCAGAGAGAGAGCATGTGGGTCCGAGGGGGACCCTCTTCCTGAGGTCCCAGCAGAGAGGGAGGGCTTCTCCTTGGGTGCCTCTCGCTGGCACCCCAGCAGAAGGGGTCTTGAGGGGACCCTCTCACTGAGTCTCCTGCAGAGAGGGTGGGGGACTCCAGGTGTCCCTGTTGCTGAGGTCCTATCAGAGTGGGTCCCTAGTGGGACTCTCTCACGGAGGCCTAAGCAGCGAGGGAGGGGTGCGCTGGGGGTCCCTTTTGCTAAGGCCCTAGCAGAGGGGGTCTCGAGGGAGTCCCTCTCGCTGAGGCCCCAGCAGAGGCGCTCCAGAGGGTGACCCTTTCGTTCAGTCTCCAGCAGAAAGGGAGGGCGTGTCCGAGGGGGACCCTCTCATTGAGGCCCCAGCAGAGATGGAGGGGTACTCGGGTGTCCATATCAATGAGGCCCTAGCAGCGAGGGAGGGGGTTTCTGGGGGTCCCACTCGCTTGGGCCCCAGCAGATGGGGTCCCGAGGCAGAACCTCTCTCAGAGGCCCCAGCAGAGATATAGGCTCTGGCTGGGAGGGTCCCTCTCACTGAGGCCACAGCAATGAATGGGTCCCTCTCACTGAGGCCTGAGCAGAGGGGTTCCCGAGGGGGACCCTCTCACTGAGGCCCCAGTAGAGGTTGACCCGAGGGGGACCATCTCACTGAGGCCACAGCAGCAAGAGAGGGAGGGTCCGAGGGTGACCCTCTTGCCGAGGCCCCAGCAGATAGAGAGGGGTTCCGAGGGGAATGATCTCGCTGAAGCCTCAGCAGAGGGGGTCCGGAGGCGGACCCTCTCGCTGAGGCCCCAGCAGACAGAGTGTGGGTCCGAGGGGGACCCTCTTCCTGAGGTCCCAGCAGAGAGCTAGGGGTGCTCCTTGGGTGCCCTTCGCTGGCGCCCCAGCAGAAGGGGTCTCGAGGGGACCCTCTTGCTGAGGCCCCTGAAAAGAGGGTGGTGGGCTCCAGGTGTCCCTCTCGCTGAGGCCCTAGCCGAGTGGGTCCCTACTGGGACTCTCTCATAGAGGCCCAAGCAGAGAGAAAGGGGGGTCCGAAGGGGATCCTCTCGCTGAAGTCTCAGCAGAGGGGTTCCCGATGGGGACCCTCTCACTGAGGCCCCTGCATAGTTGGTTCCGAGGTGGACCCTCTCGCTGAGACCACAGCAGAGACAGAGGGGGGGCCCGAGGGGGACCCTCTTGCTGAGGCCCTAGCAGATAGGGAGGGGGACTCCGGGGTCCCTCTCGCTGAGGCTTCAGCAGAGTGGGTCCTGAGGTGCATCCTCTCACTGAGGCCCCAGCAGAGAGGGTGGTGGCTCTGGGGGTCCCTCTCGCTGAGGCCCCAACAGATAGGGAGGGGTCGCTGGGGGTCCCTTTAGCTAAAGCCCCAGGAGATGGGGTCTGGAGGGGTACCCTGTAGTTGAGGCCTAAGCAGAGAGAGGGGGGCCAGGGGTAACTTCTCTCTGAGGCACCACAGAGAAGAGAGAGAGGGGTGCCAGGTGCCCCTCTCGCTGAAGCCCCAGCAGAGAGAGAGGATCAGGCTATGGGAGTCCCTCTTGCTGAGGCTCCAGCAGAGGGGGTCCTGAGGAGGACCCTTTCGCTGAGTCCCCAGCAGTGAGGTAGGGGGGGTTGAGGTGGATCCTCTCGCTGTGTCCACAGCAGAGTGGGTCCCTAGGGGGACCCTCTCGCTGAGGCCCCAGCAGAGAGAGTGGGGTTCCCGAGGGTGACCCTCTCACTGAGGCCCCAACAATGAGGTGGGGGACTGTGCTGGTCCCTCTTGCTGAGTCCCCAGCAGAGGGGTACCCCAGGGGGACCCTCTTGCTGAGGCCCCAGCAGAAACAGACAGAGGAAAACGAGGGTCCCTCTCGCTAAGGCCCCAGCAGAATTCGTTCGGAGTGGGACCCTCTCACTGAGGCACCAGCAGCGTGAGGGTCCCTCTTGCTGATGCCCCAGCTGAGCGGGTCCCAAGATGGAGCCTCTCGCTGAGGTCCCAAGAGACAGAGATGAGGGGTCCATGGGGGACCCTCTCACTGAGGCCCCAGCAGAGGAGGTCCCAAGGTGTACAATCTCGCTGAGGTCCCAGTAGAGGGGGTCCTGAGTGGTCTCTTTTGCTGAGGCCCCAGCAGTGAGGGAGGAGTCGCCCAGGGTCGCTCTCACTGAGGCACAAGCAGATTGGTCCCCGAGGGGGACCCTCTCGCTGAGGCTCCAGTAGAGGTTGTCATGAGTGGGACCCTCTCGCCTAGGTCCCAGCAATGAGGGAGGGTCCGAGGGTGACCCTCTCCTTGAGGCCCCAGCAGAGTGGGTTTCAAGGGGGACCCTCTTGCTGAGGCCTCAGCATGGAGAGAGGGGTTCCGAAGGGGATCCTCTAGCTGAGGCCCCAGCAGAGAAAGGGTCCCTCTCACTGAGGCCCCAGCAGAGGGGGTCCCGAGGAACACCGTCTCACTGAGGCCCCAGCAGAGGGGCTCCCATGGGGGACACCATTGCCGAGGCCCCAGCAGAGAGGAAGAGAGGTTCCGGGGGTCCCTCTCGCTGAGGCCCCAGCAGAGAGAGACAGAGAGAGGGCAGCCCAGGGTACCTCTCGCTGAGGCCCCAGCAGAGAGAGAGGGGGGCGAGGATCCCTCTCGCTGAGGCCCCTATAGAGAGAGAGGGGGAGTCCTAGGGGTACCTTCTCTCTGAGGCCCCAGCAGAGAAGAGAGAGAGAAAGAGAGGGGTGCCAAGGGTCCTTCTCACTGAGCCCCAGAAGAGCGAGTGGGGGTCCCGAGTGTGACCCTCTCACTGAGGCCCCAGCAGCGAGGTAGGGGGGTTGTGGTGGTCCCTCTTGCTGAGTCCCCAGCAGAGGAGGTCCCAAGGTGGACAATCTCACTGAGGCCCCCATACAGGGTGTCCCGAGGGGGTCCCTCGCTGAGGCCCCAGCAGAGTGAGGGGCAAGGGTCCCACTCCCTGAGGCCCCAGCAGAGAGAAGGGGGGCCCAAGGGGTAACTTCTCTTGGAGGCCCCAGCAGAGAGAAAGAGGGGTGCCAAGTGTCCCTCTTGCTGAGGCACCGCAGAGGGGGTCCCTAGGGGGCCTCTCGCTGAGGCCCCAGCAGCGAGGCAGGGGGCATTGGGGAACCCTCTCGCTGAGGCCCCAGCAGAGGGTGTCTCGAGGGAGTTCCTCTCGCTGAGGCCCCAGCAGAGGGGGTCCAGAGGATGACCCTCTCACTGAAGCTCCAGCAGAGACGAGGGGCTATCCGAGGGGGAATCTCTTCCTGAGACCCCAGCAGAGGTGGTCCCAAGGGGTGCCTTCCTGCTGAGGCTCCAACAGAGAGGGAGGGCATGTCCGAGGGGGACCCTCTCACTGAGGCCCCATCAGAGATAGAGGGGTACTCGGGGGACCGTCTAGCTGAGGCCCCAGCAGCGAGTGAGGGGAGCTCCAGGGATCCCTCTCGCTTAGGCCCCAGCAGACAGGGTCCCGAGGTGGACACTCTCTCAGAGGCCCCAGGAGAGATTGAGGTTCTGGCTGGGATGGTCCCTCTCGCTGAGGCTCCAGCAAAGAAAGGGTCCCTCTCGCTGAGGCCCCAGCAAAGGGGGTCCCGAGTGGGACCCTCTCGCTGAGGCCTCAGTAGAGGTTGTATCGAGTGGGACCCTCTCACTGAGGTCTCAGCAGTTAGAGAGGGAGGGTCCGAGGGTGAACCTCTAACTGAGGCCCCAGCAGAGTAGGCCCCAAGGGGGAACCTCTGGCTGAGGCCACAGCAGAGAGAGGGGGAGGGATTCGAGGGGGCCGATCTCGCTGAGGCTCCAGCTGAGTGGGTCCCGAGGGGGAACCTCTCGCTGAGGCCCCAGCAGAGAGTGGGGGTCCCCAGGGGGACCCTCTCCCTGAGGTCCCAGCAGAGTGGGTCCCAAGGGTACGATCTTGCTGAGGCCCCAGCAGAGGGCGTCCTGAGGGAAAACCTCTCACTTTGGCCCCAGCAGAGGGGGTTCAGAGAAGGACCAAGTCTCTGAGACCCCAGCAGAGAGACAGAGACAGAGAGTGGGCAGCCGATGGTCCCTCTTGCTGGATCCCCAGCAGAGAGAAAGGGGTGGGTCCAAGATGTACCCTCTCTCTCAGGCCCCAGCAGAGAAGAGAGTGATGGGGGTGCCAAGGGTTTCTTTCGCTGAAGCCCCAGCTGAGAGAGGGGGATAAAAGTGGACCCTCTTGCTGAGGCAAAAGTAGAGGTTGTCCCTAAGGGGACCCTCTCGCAGATCCCCAGCAGGGAGGGAGGGGGCTCAGGGGGTCTCTCTCCCTGAGGCCCCAGCAGAGTGGGTACAGAGTGGGATCCTCTTGCTGAGGCTCCAGCAGAGAGGGAGGGTGTGTCTGAGAGGGACCCTCTCACTGTGGCCCCAGCAGAGATGGAGAGGTGCTCGGGGGTCCCTCTGACTTAGGCCCCAGCAGCGAGGGAGGAGGTCGCCGGGGGACACTCTCGCTGAAACCCCAGCAGAGGGGGGTCTCAAGGGAGTCCTGCTCGATGAGGCCCCAGCAGATGGAATCCCGAGGGGACCCTCTGGCTGAGGCCACATCAGAGAGGGAGAAAGAAAGAGGGGTGGGGTTGTGAGTCCCTCTCGCTGAGGCCCCAGCAGAGAGAGGTGGGGTACAAGTGGCACCCTCTCACTGAGGTCCCACCAGAGAAGAAGAAGAGAGAGAGGGGTGTAGAGGGTCCCTCTTGCTGAAGCCCCCACAGAGGGGGTCCCGAGGGGAACCCCTTACTGAGGCCCCAGCAGAGAGAAAAGAGAGAGAGATAACGGGGGGCCGAGGGTCCCTCTCACTGAGGCCCCAGCATCGAGGGAGTGGGGCTACAGGGACCCTCTCACTGAGGCCTCAGCAGAGTGGGTCCAGAGGGGACCGGCTCTTGAGGCTCATTTGGGGAGTGAATCATCAGATGGAAGATCTTCCTCTCTGTCACTCCTCCTCTCTGTATATCTGACTTTGGAATAAAATAAATACATCGGTTAAAAACAAAAAAAAAAGATAGGGCAGCATCGGTCACCCTCTCGTGGCCACCAGGACTCACTGCAGGATGCTCATCCAAGGCTCTCCTGCCAAATCAAGGGAAGCACCACAGCTCAGAGAGGCATTTGCTCTCAAGGACACTCTTTTAGAGCTTGCACACGAGTCCCATGACAGAAGCCCTACACATGCCCTGGGGGTCTGCATTGACAGACAAAAGCAGTCTAGAGTCACAGCACAGCACACAGCACACAGCATGCTCCCTCGCAGGAGGCCAGCAGCTTTCTGTCTTTTCCTTCCTCCCTCCTGCCTCCCTCTGTCCTCTTTTCTTGGAAGCACAGAGGAACAGAGAGGGAGAGACAGAATCTTTCTTGCATCTGCTGGCTCACATCCCCAAAAACCACCACCAGAGCCAGATGTGGCTGGGTCAGGACAAGCCCAGGAACCAGGAGCTCCCTCCAGATCTCCCAAAGGGGCACAGTGGCACACGGGCACAGGGGCACAAGCCCCTGCAGCATCCTCCGCTGCTCTCCCAGGAGGATCAGCAGGGAGCTGGACTGCAGGGGAAGCAGCCAGGATTTGAAGCAGCACCCGTATAGGCCATCTGCATGGCAGGCTGAGGCTTGACCCACTGGGACAATACCCTGCACCACCACGCCCACCACACCACACCACAACACAACACACACACCACACAACACCAACCGTTGCTGGACCCTTCAGCAGCTCCTTCACCAGGCTGCTGAAGGTGCCTGTCCCCCTGGCTTGCACAACGTATGCGGTTCCGTGCTGTGAGAGCGGCCAGTAGAGAAGAGGGATCCAGGCATGTTGCTACTCTACCTGTCCTGGGGAGAAGGACCTCTGTGAAGAACAGATGTCAGCTGTTGGGATGTCTTGTGGAAGGTGGCACATCAGTGGCTGCCGATGGTCCACAGCTGACCAGCAGGAGGAAGAGTCTTGAATCCAGAAGGATCCATGGAGGAGGGTGAAGCACTCCCTGGTGAACAAGAGGGCAGCAGCATCTGGCTGGAGGCTGTGTGGCCAAATTCCTGCCTGCAAAGCTTTGTGCACCCTGTTGTGTGCAGGAAGCACAGGCCCTGAAAGCCCTCCCATGTGCAGGCCTTGGGGGCTCCCCGGCCATCATCATATGTGCTGGGCAGCAGGGCTGCCTGTTGCAGGGTGCTTTCTTTAGCAGCTAGGGCCTGGGACTTCCTATTGCAGATGGCTGATGACCTCTGGTGCCTACTTCTCCATTGACCTGCTCCTGGCTTAGGAACCCACATGCCCAGACACCACCCAGCTAGGCCGAGGCAGGCCGAGTAGTGTATCACCCTAACCGCCACCCCACACATATGCAAAATTACATGAAGCTTGGCCCCATCAGCATGGCCTAGCGGCTAAAGTCCTCACCTTGAACGCGGCGGGATCCCATATGGGCACCGGTTCTAATCCCGGCTGCTCCACTTCCCATCCAGATCCCTGCTTGTGGCATGGCAAAGCAGTCAAGACGGCCCAAAGCTTTGGGACCCTGCACCCACATGGAAGACCCGGAAGAGGCTCCAGGTTCCCGGCTTCGGATTGGCGTGCACTGGCTGTTGCAGCTCAGTTGGAGAGTGAATCATCAGACCTCATGGCATGCTGACATCGGACTCAAGCTCTCAGAGGGTCTGTGGGCAAGCTGACGTGGGACTCCAGCTCTCAGAGGGTCTGTGGGCAAGCTGAAGTGGGACTCCAGCTCACAGAGGGCCTGTGGGCATGCTGACGTGGGACTCCACCTCCCAGGGTTCTTTAAGCGCCCTTGCCTTAAAGGCACCCTGACACTTCCTATCACAGAGGCCTGGGCTGATGCTAGGCCCCAAGCATCCTCCTCCCCTCCCGGGCTTTGGTATGTGGGCTGTTCGGCTTTGGAGCCCTGATCTTACAACAACACGTGTACCAGAATACTGTCTGTGACCCCCACCTGACCCTAGGATGGCTCGGGTTGGGCTTTCTAGAGGTCAGAAGGCCTGAGCCCACCAGGGGTAGAAAGGGCAGCTTGGGGCCCAGTGTCTTAGCCTAACGGCTAACGTCCTCACCTTGAACATGCCGGGATCCCATATGGGCACCGGTTCTAATCCCAGCTGCTCCACTTCCCATCCAGATCCCTGATTGTGGCATGGGAAAGCAGTCAAGATGGCCCAAAGCTTTGGAAACTTGCACCAACATGGGAGACCCGGAAGAGGCTCCAGGTTCCCGGCTTCAGATTGGTGCGCACCAGCCATTGTGTCTCACTTGGAGAGTGAATCATCGGAGGGAAGCTCTTCATATATCTCTCTCTTCCTCTCTGTATATCTGACTTTGGAATAAAATAAATAACTCTATTAAAAAAAAAGAAAAGAAAAGAAAAAAGAAAAGAAAGAACGGCGGCTTTGGGCGCCCTCTCGTGGCCACCAGCACTCAGTGCGGGAAGCTCATCCAAGGCTCTCCAGCAAGGATGAAGGTCCTCTGTTTCAGGATCCCTGAAGGGAGGAGAGACCTCTGCTGGCAGACCCAAAAAGAGAGGAGGGTCCTCTACTGCCGGACGCCAGCATAGAGGAGGGTCCTTGGATGTTGGACCCCAACAGAGAGGATGGTCTTCTGGTGCTGGAACTCAGCAGAGAAGAAGGTTCTCTGCTGCTGGATCCTAGCAGAGAGGAGGGTCTCCACTTCTGGACACCAGCAGAGAGGAGCTTCCTCTGCTGCTGGACCACAGCAGAAGACGAGGCTCCTCTGGTGCTGCACTACAGCAGAGAGGAGGGTCCTCTGCTGCCGGACGCCATCAGAGAAGAGGGTCCTCTCCAGCAGGACCCTTCAGAGGGGTGTCCTCTGCTGCCGGACCCCAGCAGAGGGGTGTCCTCTTTGCCAGTCACCTGCAGCTCAATGGCTCCTCTGCTGCCAGACCCAACAGAAAGGAGCTTCCTCTGGTGCCAGACCCCAGCAACAGATGAGGGTAACCTGGTGCCGGACGCCAGCAGGGAGGTGGTTCCTGTGGTGCTGGACACCAGCAGAGAGGAGGGTCCCCTGCTGCTGGACCCCAGCAGTGAGGAGGGTCCTCTGGTGCTGGACCCAAGCAAAGAGTGGGGTCCTCTGGTGCCGGACCCCAGCAGCGAGGAGGGTCTTCTGGTGCCGGATCCAAGCAGCAGAGGAGGGTCCTCTGATGCAGGACCCTAGGAGCAGAGGACGGTCCTCTGGTGCCGTATGACAGCAGGGAGGATGGTCCTGTTTTCCGGACCCCATCGGCAGAGCAGGATCCTCTGCTGCCGGACCCCAGCAGAGCGAAGGGTCCTCTGTTGCCGGACCCCAGCAGAAAAGGAGAGTCCTCTGCTCCCCGACCACAACAGAAGAGGAGGGTCGTCTGCTGCCTCCTCTCTTTGAAATCCATTAGGAAACGAGGATCCTCTAGAACTTCTCGGCTGAGGTCAAGCAGCAGAGGAGGGTCATCTTCTGCAGGGGTTCAGCAGGAGAGGAGGGTCCTCAGCTGCTGGAACCAAGGCAAAGTGGAGTGTCCACTGCTGCCAGACCCCAGCAGAGAGGAGGGTCCTCTGCAGCGGTACCCCAGCAATACAGGTTTGTAATCTGCTGCCAGGCCCCAGTAAAGAGAAGGGTCCTCTGCTGCTGGACCCCAGCAGAGAGGAGGGTCCTCTGTTGCTTCATTTCTGCTGGACACCCGCAGTGAGGAGGGTACTCTGTTGCTGGACCCCAGCAGAGAGGAGAGTACTCTACTTCTGGACTCAAGCAGAGAGGACGGTCCTCTGCTGATTCTTCTCTGCTGGGTTCAATGGAGAGGAGGGTCCTATGTTTCCAGAACCCAGCAGTAGAGTAGGATCCTCTGCTGCCCGACCCCAGCAGAGGGGTGTTCTCTGGTGCCGGATCCCAGTAGAAGAGGGAGATCTTCTGCAGCCAGACCCAGCAGGGAGGAGGGTACTCTGCTGCTGGACCCCGTAGGGATGAGTGTCATCTGCTGCTGGACCACAGAGGGAAGGTGGGTCCTCTGTTGCCAGACCCCAACGGAGAGGAGGTTCCTCTGCTGCTTCTTCTTTGCTGTACCCCAGCAGAGAGGCGGATCCTCTGGTGATGGACCTCTACAGAGAGGAGGGTCCTCTACTGCTGTACCCCAGCAGAGAGGAGGGTCCACTGCTGCTTCCTCTCTGATGGGGTCCAACGGAGAGGAGTGTCTTATGCTGCAGTACACCAAAAGCAATGGAGGGGCATCTGCTGCTGGACATCAGCAGCAGATGAGAATCTTGTGCTGCTGGACCCCAGCAGAAAGGAGGGTACTCTATTGCTGTACCCCAGCAGAGAGGAGGGTACTCTGCTGCCAAACCCCAGCAGAGAGGCGTGTTCTCTGCTGCCATACCCCGGCAGAGAGCAGGGTCCTCTGCTGCCGCACCCAGGCCAAAGCGGAGGTTCCTCTGCCGTGTCCTCTCTTTGGGGTCGAACAGGAGTTGAGAGTCCTCTGCAACTTCCTCTCAGCTGGGGTCCAGCAGCAGAGTATGGCCCTATGCTGCAGGTGTCCCGCAGGAGAGGAGGGTCCTCTGCTGCCTGACCCCAGCAGAGAAGGAGGGTCTTCTGCTGCTGAACCCCAGCAGAGAGTAGGGTCCTCTGCTTCGTCCTCTTTGGGGTCCAGCATAAGAAAATGGTCCTCTGCAACCTCCACTATTCTGTAGTTCAGCAGCAGAGCAGGGTCCTTGCTGCAGGGACCCAGCAGGAGAGGAGGGTCCTCTGCTGCTGGAACCCAGCAGAAGAGGAAGGTCCTGTGCTGAGGGACTCCAGCAGAGAGGAGGGTCCTCTGCTGCTTTTTCTCTGCTGGACTTCAGCAGAGAGGAGTGTCCTCTCGTGCTAGACCACAGCAAAGAGGAGGTTCCTCTGCTGCTGGACCAGAACAGAGAGGAGGGTTCTCTGCTGCTTCCTCTCTGCTGGGGCTCAGCAGCAGAGGAGTATCCTCTGTGCCGGACGCAGCAGCAGTTGAGAGTCCTCTCCTGCAGAACTACAGCAGAGAGGAGGTTCGTCTTGTGCTGGACCCCAGCAGAGAGGTGTGTCTAGTGCCAGACCCCAGCACAGAGGAAGATCCTCTGTTGCTGGACCCCAGCAGAGAGGGGGTCCTCTGGTGCCGGATCACAAAAGCAGAGGAGGGTCCTCTGCTGCTGGACCCCAGCAGAGAGGGGGTCCTCTGGTGCCGGATCCCAAAAGCAGAGGAGGGTCCTCTGCTGCTGGACCACAGCAGGGAGGAGTGTCCTTTGCTGTCTGACCCGAGCAGTAGAGAATAGTCCTCTGCTGCCGGGCCCCAGCAGAGAGGAAGGTCCTCTGCTGCTCAACTCAAGCTGAGAAGAGAGTGCTCTTGTGCTGGACACCAGCAGAGGATGGTGTCCTCTTTTGCTGTACCCCAGCAACAGAGGAGGCTTCTGTTGTGCCGGACCCCAGCAGAGAGGAGGGTCCTCTACTGCTGGACCACAGCAGGGAGGAGGGTCCTCAGCTGCAGGAACCCAGCAGATGGAGGGTCCTCTGCTGCTAGACCTCAGCAGCAGAGTGGGGTCCTGTGCTGCCAGACCCCAACAGCAGAGGGAGAACCTCTTATGCCAGACCCCAGTAGCACATGGTGGTTGTCTGCTGCCAGAACCCAGCATTAGGAGTGTCATCTGCTGCCAAACACCAGCTGGATAAGGGGGTCCTCAGGTACCGGACCCCAGCATCAGAGGGGGTTTCTCTGCTGCCAGACCCCAACAGCATAAGGAGGTCCACTGTTGAAGGAAGCCAGCAGCACAGGAGGGTTATAGCTGGCAGAACCCAGCAGAGAGGACGTCCTCTGTTGCCGGACCCCAGCAAAGAGGAGGGTCCTCTGCTGCCAGACCACAACAGAGAGGAGGATCATCTGTTGCCGGAATCCAGCATAAGAGGAGGGTCCTCTGTTGCAGGACACCATTTGAAGAGCAGGATCCTCTGCTGTGTCCACTCTTTGGGGTCCAGTATGGAATGAGGGTCCTCTGCAACTTCCCTTCTGCTGTAGTCCAGCAGCAAAGGAGAGTCCTCTGCTGCATGGGTCCAGCAGGAGAGGAGTGTCCTTTGCTGCTACCTCTCCACTGGGGTCCAGCAGCAGAGGCAGGTGTTCCTCTTGTGCCGGACCCTAGCAGAAGAAGGGGTTCTCTCATGCAGGAACCCAGCAGAAGGAGGGTTCTCTGCTGCCAGACCCCAGCAGCACAAGTGGTTCCACTGGTGCCGGACAGAAGCAGCAGAGGGGGGACTTCTGGTGTCGGACCCCAGAAGCAGAGGGGCGTCCTTTGGTGCCAGAAATAGCAGAAGAGGGAGGACCTCTGCTGCCGGACACCAGCAGCAGTGGGGCTGCTGCAGGAAACCAGGACAAGGCTGGTTCTTTGCTGCTGGACCCCAGAAGCAGTGGAGAGTCTTCTGTTACCAGAAGCCAGCAGCAGAGAATGGTCCTCTGCTGCCGAACTCCAGTAGAAGAGGAGGGTCATCTGCTGCGTCATCTCATTGGGGTTCCTTCAGGGACGAGGGTCCTCTTCAACTTCCTCTCTGCTGTGGCCCAGCAGCATTGGAGGGTCCTCTGCTACCGGACCCCAGCAACAGAGGTGCATCCTCTGCTGTGACATCCCAGCAGCAGGGCAGCGTCATCTACTGCCGGAACAGGCAGAGAGGAGGGTCCTCTGCTGTTGAACCCCAGCGGAGAGGAGGTGCCTCTGGTGTTGGACCACAGCAGAGAGGCGTGTCCTCTGGTGCCACACACGTGCAGCTGAGGGGGGGTCCTCTGGTGCAAGACCCTAGCAGAGAGGAGGGTTCTCTGCTGCTCAACCCCAGCAGAGAAGAGGCTCCTCTGCTGCTGTACCACAGCAGGGAGAAGGTTGCTTCAGTGCTGGACCCCACCAGCAGAGTGGAAGGTCCACTGGTGCTGGAACACAGCAGAAAGGGGTGTCTTCTCGTGCCGGACCCCAGCAGCAGAGGAGGGTCCTCTGCTGCCAGACCACAGCAGGGAGAAGGTTCCTTTGGTCCCAGACCCCAGCAGCAGAGGAGGGTCCTCTGGTGCCGGACCCCAGCAGCAGAGGAGGGTACTCTGGTGCCGGACCACAGCAATTTTGAGGTTCCTCTACTGCTGTACCCTAGCAGAGAAGAGGGTCATCTGGTGCTAGACCCCAGCAGAGAGGGGTGTCATCTGGTTTCGGACACGAGCAGCAGTGGTGGATGCTCTGTTGCTGTACCCAGCAGAGTGGGTGGTCCTCTGCCACCGGACCCCAGCTGGAGGAAGGCCCTGTGTTTCTGGACCACAGCAGGGAGTTGGGTCCTCTGGTGCCGGACCCCGGCAGTAGAGGAGATCCTCTGGTTTCGGACCCGAGCAGCAGAAGAGGGTCCTCTACTGCTGGACCCCAGCAGGAAGGAGGGTGCTCTGCTGCAGGAACCCAGCAGAAAGAAGGTCCTCATCTGCCAGAACCCAGGCGACGGTTAGGGTCCTCTGCTTCATCCTCTCCTGGGGACCAGCAGGAGACGAGTGTCCTCTACAATTTCCTCTCCGCCGAGGTCCCACAGCAAACGAGGCTCCTCTCCTGCAGGTGTCCAGCAGGAGAGGAGGGTCCTCTGCTGCTCGAACAGGAAACAAGAGGAGGGTCCTCTGCTGCGGGACCCCAGCAGAGAGGAGGGTCCTCTGGTGCTCCACCCCAGCAGAGAGGAGGCTCCTCTGGTGCCCCATCCCAGCAGAGAGGGGTGTCCTCTGGTGCCGGACCACAGCAGCAGAGGGGGGTTCTCTTTTGCTGGATCCCAGCAGAGAGGGGGGATCTTCTAGCACCTGACCCCAAGAGCAGAGGAAGGTCCTCTGCTGCAGGACCGCAGAATGGAGGAGTTTCCTCTGCTGCCAGAACCCAGCAGCAGAGGAGGGTCAAGTGGTGCTGGACACCAGCAAGAGAGAGGGTCCTCTGGTGCCAACAAGAGCAGCAGAGGGGGGTGCTCTGGTGCTGGACCCCACCAACAGACAAGGATCCTCTGCTGCCAGACCACAGCAGGGAGGATGGTATCTCATTCCGGACTTCAGCAGGGACAATGGTCCTCTGCTGCCAGACACAATCAGCAGAGGAGGATCCTCTGGTATCGCAAACCGAGCAGCAGATGAGGGTCCTCTGCTGCCGGCCCCTGCAGGGAGGAGGGTCCTCTGCTACCGGAAAACAGCAGAAGGAGGGACCTCTACTGCTGGATCCAGGTCTTCTGATGCCAGACCCAGCAGAACGAAGGTCCTCTGCTGCCAGACCCCAGCAGCATAGAGGGATCCTTTGGTGTTTGACCCCAAGAGCAGAGGGGGGTCCTCTTCTGCTGCACCCCAGCACCAGAAGGCAGTCCTCTGGTGCTGGACCCCAGCAGAGTGGAAGGTCCTCTGCTGCCGGACCACAAAGCAGGGTGGATCCTCTCGGGCCGGACGCCAGCAGCAGAGTGGGGTTCGCTGCTGCCGGGCCCCGGAAGAGAGGAGGTCCTCTGCTGCCTGATATCAGCTGAGAGGAGGGTCCTCTTGTGCCAGACCACAGCTGAGAGGAGGGTCCTCTTGTGCCAGACCACAGCAGAGAGGAGGGTCCTCTGCTGCCGGACCCCAGCAGGGAGGAGGGTCCTCTGCGGCCCGAGTCAAGCAGAAGGAGGGTGATCTGCTGCCAGTCCCCAGGATCAGAGGGGCGTCTTCTAGTGTCGGACCTCAGCAGCAGAGAGGGGACCTCTGGTACCGGACCACAGCAGCAGAGGAGGGTCCTCTGGTTCCAGACCCCAAGAGCACAGGAGGATCCTCTGCTGCCGGACCACAGTAGGGAGGAGGGTCCTCTGCTTCCGGAACCAGAAAGGGACAAGTTCATCTGCTGCCGAACCCCAGCAGCAGAGGAGGGTCCTCTTCTGCCAGACCTGAGCAGCAGAAGAGGGTCCTTTTCTGCTGGACCACAGCAGGGAGTAGGGTCCTCTGCTACAGGAACCCAGCGAGGTGGGTCCTCTGCTTCCAGACCCCAACAGCAGAAGGGGGTCCTCTGGTGCCAGACCCCAGCAGCATAGGGGGGGGTCTTCTTCTGCTGGTACCCAGGATAAGGAGGGTCCTCTGCTGCCAAAAAACAGCAAACAAGGGGGTCCTCTGGAACCGGACTGCAGCATCAGAGGGGGATTCTCTGCTGCCAGACCCCAACAGCATAGGGGGGTTGTCTGCTGCCAGAAGCCAGCAGCATAGAGGGGTTTTGTGCTAGCAGACCCCAGCAGAGAGGACGGCCTCTGCTGCCTGGCCACAGCAGAGAGGAGGATCCTCTGTTGCCAGAACCCAGCATAAGAGGAGGGTCTTCTGTTGCAGGACGCTAGTAGAAGTGTAGGATCCTCTGCTGTGTCCTCTCTTTGGGGACCAGTAGGGAATGAGGGTTCTCTGCAACTTCCCCTCTGTTGTGGTCCAGCAGCAGAGGAGGGTCCTCTGCTGCAGGGGTCCAGCAGGAGGGGAGGGTCCTTTACAGCAACCTCTCCGCTGGGGTCCAACCGCAGAGGCGGGTCCTCTGCTGCCAGACCAAAGCAGCAAAAGGTGGTTCTCTGGTGCTGGACCCCATCAGAGTGGAGGGTCCTATGCTGCTTGACCCCAGCAGGAGAGGATAGTCCTCGGGTACTGGAGCCCAGCAGCACAAGTGGTTGCTCTGGTGCAGGACCCCAGCAGCAGATGGAGGTCTTCTGGTGCCGGACCCCAGCAGCACGGGGGGTCCCTTGGTGCCAGAAAAAGCAGCAGAGGGAGGAAATCTGGTTCTGGACCCCAGCAGCAGATGGGTGTCCTCTGTTGCAAGACCCCAGAAGCATAGGGGAATCCTCTGGTGCCGGACCCAAGCGCAAAGGGGGGTATTCTGTTGCCAGACACCAGCATGGAGGTGGTGCTCTGCTGCAGAACGCCAGTAAAGAAGAGGGTCACCTGCTGCGTCCTCTCTTTGGGGTCCAGTCAGGGATGAGGGTCCCCTTCAACTTCCTCTCTGCTGTTGTCCAGCAGCAGAGGAGGGTCCCCTGATGCAGGAGTCCAGTAGGAGAGCAGAGTCATCTGCTGCCGGAACCCAGCAGAGAGGCGGGTCCTTTGCTGCTACCTCTCTGCTGGGGTCCAACAGAGTGCAGAGTCCTCTGCTTCCAGACCCCAGCAGCAGCGGTGTTTCCTCTGGTGCCGGAATAGAGAAGCAGAGGAGGGTCCTCTGCTGAATGACACCAGCAGAGAGGTGTGTCCTCTGTTGCTGGATGACACCAGCAGAGAGGTGTGTCCTCTGGTGCCGAACACCAGCAGCAGAGGAGGGTCCTCTGCTGCCGTACCCAAGCAGCAGAGGATTGTCCTCTGCTGTAGGACCCCAGCAGCAAAGCAGTGTGCCAGACCCAACAGAGGAGGGTCCTCTGATGATGGACCCCAGCAGAGAAGAGAGTTCTCTGCTGCCGGACCCGAGCAGCAGTGGAGGGTCCTCTGCTGTAGGACCCCAGCAGAAAAACAGTGTCCTCTGCTGTTGGACCCAGCAGAGGAGGTTCCTCTGCTGCGGGACCCCAGCAGAAGAGGATGATCCTCTGCTGCATCCTCTGTTTGGGGTCCAGTAGTGGACAATGTTCCTCTGCAACTTCCTCTCTTCTGTGGTTCAGCAGCAGAGGAGTGTCCTCTGCTGCAGGGGTCCAGCAGGAGAGGAGGGTCCTCTGCTGTTGGTAACAAGCATAAAAGGAGGGTCCTCAGCTGCAAGACCGCGGAAGAGAGGAGGGTCGTCTGCTGCTGGACCCCAGCAATGAGGAGGGTCCTCTTGTGCTGGACCTCAGCAGAGAGGTGCTCTGGTGCCAGACTCCAGCAGCAGAAGGGGGTCCTCTGGTGCCGGACCCCAGCAGTAGAGGAGGGTCCTCTGTTACTGGACACAGTAGAGAGGGAAGTCTGTCGTGCGATCAGACCCCAGCATGGAGTAGGCTCTTCTGCTGGCGGACCCCAGCAGGGAGGAAGGTCCATTACTGCCGGACCTCAGCAACAGAGGAGGGACCTCTGGTGCCTGACCGAGGAAAAGAGGAGGGTACTCTGTTGCCAGACCCCAGCAGGGGGGATAAACTTCTTCTGCCTTACAACAGCAGGGTAGGGTGTCCTCTGGTGCCAGACCCCAGCAGCAGAGGGGGGTTTTCTGGTGCAGGACCACATCAGAAGAGGGGGTTTCTCTGGTGCTGGACCACATCAGAAGAGGGAGTCCTCAGCTGCCAGACCCCAGCAGCTGAGGAGGGACCTCAGGTACTGCACCCCAACAGAGAGGAGAGTCCTCTGTGGCCGGACCCCAGTAGCAGAGGAGGGTCCTCTGGTGCCGGACATCAGCAGAGAGGAGGGTCCTCTGCTGCCAGACGCCAGCAGAAGAGGAGGTCTTCCTCTGTGTCCTATTTTGGGGTCCAGTAAGGGATGAGGCTCCTCTGCATTTTTTCTCTGCTGTGGTCCAGCAGCGGAAGAGCATCCTCTGCTGCAGCGGTGCAGCAGGAGAGGAGGGTCCTCTGCTGCTTCCTCTCTGCTGGGGTCCAGCAGAGGTCCTCTGGAGGGTCCTCTGCTGCCAGACCTCAGCTCAGATTATTGTTCTCTGCTGTCAGTCCCCAGGATCAAAGCAGTGTCCTCTACTTGCAGAACCTGCAGAGAGGAGGGTCCTCTGCTGTCGGACCCAGCCAAGAAGAGTGTCCTCTGATGCCGGACCCGAGGAGCAGAGGAGGGTCCTGTGTTGTCGGACACCAGCAGCATAGCAGTGTCCTCTGCTGTCGGACCCAGTCGAGAGGAGGGTCCATGCTGCTGGACCACAGCAGAGAGCAGAGTTCTCCGGAGCTAGACCCTAGCAGAGAGTTGTGTCCTCTGGTTCTGGATGGACCCCAAGAGAGAGGAGGGTACTCTTCTCCCGGACCGCTTTAGAGAGGGGAGTTCTCTGCTACCGGACCCCAGCAGGAGACGAGGGTCCTCTGCATCTTCCTCTCTTCTGTGGTCCAGCAGCGTAGAAGGGTCCTCTGCTGCAGTGGTACAGCATGAGAATAGGGTCCTCTGCTGCTGGAACCCAATAGTAAAAGTGGGTCCTCTGGTGCTGGACCCCAGCAGCAGATCTTCCTCTTCTGCCAGACACCAGTAGCAGAGGGGGGGTCCTCTGTTGCTGGACCCCAATAGCACAGGAGTGTTCTCTGGTGCAGGATACCTGCAGTGGAAGGGGTCACCTCTGCCAAACCCCAGTTGGGTCGAGGGTCCAATGTTGCCGGACCACAGCAGAGAGGATGGTCCTGTGCTTCCGGACACCAGCAGAACAGGATGGTCCTCTGCTACTTCCTCTACTTGGTGTTCAGCAGGAGAGGAGGCTCCTCTGCAGCTTTCTCTCTGCTGGGGTCCAGTAGCAGAAGAGTTTCCTCTTCTACAGGGATCCAGCAGAAGAGGAGGGTCCTCTCCTGCTGGACCCCAGCAGAGAGGAAGGTCCTGAACTGCTCCCTCTCTGCTGGACCCTAGCAGTGACAAGCGCCCTCTCCTGCTAGACCCCAGCAGAGAGGAAGGTCCTATGGTGTTGTACCACAGCAGAGAAGAGGGTCCTCTGGTACTGGACCCCAGCAGAGAGGGGAGCCCTTTGCGGATTCCTCTCTGCTTGGGTAGAGAGGAGAGGAGGGTCTTCTGCTTCCAGACCCCAGCATAAGAGGATGGTCCTCTGGCGCTGTGAGTATGGTCCTCTGGTCCCTGACCCTAGCAGAAGAGTAGGGTCCACTGCTGACAGACCACAGCAGAAAGGAGGGTCCTCTGGTATTGTACCCAGCAGAGAGGAGGATCAGTTTCTGCCAGACCTCTTCAGAGAGGGTGCTCTGCTGTCGGACATCAGCAGAGAGGAGGGTAATCTGCTGCCGGACCCAAGCAGATAAGAAGGTATTCTGCTGCTGGACCCCAGCAGACAGGATGGTCCTCTGCTGTTGAACCCCAGTCCATCAGAGAGGAAGGTCCTTTGCTACTGGGTTCCATTAGGAGAGAAGGGCCTTGTGCTGTTTGACACCAGCAGGAGAGGACAGTCTTCTGCTGCCGGACACCTGCAGAGAGTAGAGTCCTCTGCTGCTGGGTTACAGTAGTAGAGGAGGCTGCTCTGCTGCCCAAGGAGGCTGCTCTGCTGCCTGACGCCAGCAGGAGAGAAAGCTCCTCTTCTGTTTAATCCCAGCAGAGTTGAGAGTCCTCTTCTACTTCCTCTCTGCTGGAATCCAGAAGACAGGGGGTTCATCTGCTGCAGGACCCCAGCAGAGAGGAGGGTCCACTACTGCTGGACCCCAGCAGCACAGGAGGGTACTCTGTTCATGGAACCTAACAGTGTAGAGGGTCATCTGCGGCCGGACTCGAGCAGAGGGGTGTCCTCTGCGCCGGACTCCTGCAGCGGAGGTCGGTCCTCGGGTACCAGATTCCAGCACTGAGGAGGGTCCTCTGCTGCAGGACCCCAGTAGGAAGCAGTGTCCTCTGATGCCGGACTTCAGCAGAGTGGAGGGTATTATGGTGCTGGACCCCAGCAGAGAGGAGGGTCCTCTGCTACTTCCTCTGCACTGGGGTAGAGCACACAGGAGGGTCCTCTGGTGCTGGACCCCAGCAGAACAGGAGGGTCCTCCGTTGCTGAACCCAAGCAGATAGGAGTGTCCTCTGCTGCTTCCTCTCTGCTGGGGTCCAGCAGAGGAGGGTCCACTGTTACCAGACCCCAGCAGCAGAGCAGGGTCCACTTCTTCTAGACTCCAGCAGCAGAGGATGGACCTCTGCTCGCAGACCCCAGCAGCAGAGGATGGTCCACTTCTTCTGGACTCCAGCAGTAGAGGATGGACCTCTGCTCGCACACCCCAGCAGCAGAGAAGGGTCCTCTGATGCCGGACTCCAGCAGCAGAGTAGTCTTCTTTGGCCAGACCCTAGCAACAGAGGAGGGTCCTCTGCTGACAGACCCCAGAAGCAGAGGAGGGTCCTCTGCTGCTGTACATTAGCAGAGAGGAGGGTCCTCTGCTTTAGGTTCCCACATGAGAGAAGGGTCCTCTGCTGCCTAACGCCAGCAGGAGAGGAGGGTCTTTTGCTGCCGGGCCCCAGCAGAGAGGAGGGTAATCTGCTGCTGGTCCCCAGTCCATCAGAGAGGAGGCTCCTTTGCTGCTGTGTTCCAGCAGGAGAGAAAGCTCCTCTGCTGCCTGATGCCAGCAGGAGGAGGGTCATCTGATCCTTTCTCTTGTGCTAGACCCCTGCAGAGAGGAGGATCCAGTGCTGCCGGACCCCAGCAGAGATGAGGGTCCTCTGATACTGGACCCAGCGGAGAGGAGGGTCCTCTGGTGCCGCACCCCAGCAGAAAAAAGTGTCCACCACTGCTGCCTCTCTGCTGGGGTCCAGCAGCCGAGGACCCTCCTCTCCTCTGCTGGACCCCAGCAGGAAGGAGAGTCCTTGGCCACCGGAACACAGGAGGGATGAGGGTTATTTGCCGCCGGACCCCAGCAGCAGAGGAGGATCCTCCACTGCTGGACCCCAGCAGGGAGGTGGTTTTTCTGCTGCCGGACCGCATCAGAGACGAGTTTCCACTGATGCCAGACCCCAGCAGAGAGGAGGATCCTCTGCTGCCAGACCCCAACAGCAGAGAGGAAGGTCCTTTGGTGCCATCCCCCAGCAGTAGAGGAGTGTCCTCTGGGCCCAGACCCCAGCAGCATGGAGGTGGGTCCTCTGGTGTGGAACCCCAAGAGCAGAAGAGGATCCTCTAGTGCAGAACCACAGAAGAGAGGAGGGTCCTCCACTGCCGTACCCAGCAGAGAGGAGGGTCCTTTGCTCCCAGACCTCAGCAAAGAAGAGGGTGCTCTGGTGCCAAACATCAGCACAGAGTAGGGTCCTCTGTTGCCGGACACCAACAGGGAGGAGGTTCCTCAGGTGCTGGAGCAGAACAGAGAGGAGTGTCATCTGCTTATTCCTCTCAGCTCGGGGAAGGCAGCAGAGGAGCGTCCTCTGCTGCCGATTCCCAGCATCAGACTAGGGTCCTCTGCTGATTTCTCTCTTTGGTGTCCAGCAGGTGAGGAAGGTCCTCTGCTTCTGAATCCAGCAGGAGAGGATGGTCCTCTGCTGCAGAACCCTAGCAGAGAGGAGGGTCCTCTACTGTTTCCCCTCTGCTGGACACTTGTAGAGAGGAGGTTCCTCTACTGCTTTTTCTCAGCCAGGGTAGAGCAGAGAGGAAGGTCCTCTTGTACTGGATGCCAGCAAGAGGAGTTTCTTTTGCTGCTGGACGCCAGCAGAGAGGAGGTTCCTCTGCTGCTTTCTCGCTGCCGCGATAAAGCAGAGAAGAGGGTCCTCTGGTGCTGGACTCCAGCAGAGAGGGGAGGTCCTCTGTTGCTGGGCTCCAGCAGAGAGTAGTTTTCTCTGATGCTTACTTTCTGCTGGGTTCCAGCAGAGGATGGTCCTCCGGTGCTGGACTCTAGCAGCAGTGGAGTGTCCTCTGCTGACGGACCCCAGCAGCAGAGGAGGGTTTTCTTCTTCCGGACCCCAGCAGCGGTGCAGGGTATTCTGGTGCTGGACACCAGCAGAAGAGGAGGGTCCTCTGGTGCTGGAATCCTGCAGTAGAGGAGGGTCTTCTTCTGCCACAACCCTGCAGCAGAGAGGGGTGCTCTGCTGCCGGACCACAGCCGAGGAGGGTCCTCAGCTGTTGGACCCCAGCATACAATAGGCTCTCTGTGTCTTCCTCTCTGCTGGGAACCAGCAGAGAGGATGAACTGGTGCTGGACCCCAGCAGAGAGGAAGAACCTCTGATGCTTTCTCTGCTCGGGTCAAGCAGCAGAGGAGGGTCCTCTGCTGTCAGATTTCAGCAGGAAAGAGTGTTCTCTGCTGCCAAACCTCATCAGGGAGAAGGGTCATCTGCTGTCAGACCCCAGCTGGGAGAAGTGTCTTCTGAGCCAGACCCCAGCAGCAGAGGTGGGTCCTCTGTTGCTGGACCCCAGCAGGGTGGAGGGTCCTCTGCTGCTGGATCCCGGAAAGGTTTCTGGGGACTTCATCTGTGAAAGATCACTGGTAGTCAGCTGGTGTTTCTCCAGGTCTCAAAGGTTCTATGGGCATGCTGAAGTGGGACTCCAGGTTCGACAGGGATTGGGGGATGCTGAATTCGCATCGAGGTCGAAGAGATCCTGTGGGCATGCAGACATGAGACTGCAGCTACAACAGGGCCAATGGGCACACTGATGTGGGACTCCAGCTCCCAGAGGGTCTGTGGGCACACTCACATGGGACTCCAGCTCCCATAGGGCTCGTGGGCTTGCTGACGTTGGACTCCACGTACCACAGGGCCTCTTTGGACTGTGACGTGGAACTCCAGCTTTTAGTTTACTTCCTGTGCCCTAGGTTTTACCTTGCTGGTGAAGAGACAGCCACTTCCTAACACAGTGACCTAGCCTGATGCAAGGCCACAAGCATCCTCCACCCCCTCCTGATCCTTCATATGCGGGCTGTTCGGCCTTGGAGCCCAATCTTCAAGGGACACATATAAAGGAATTCTGTCCGGGATTCCCACCTGACACTAGGATGGCTGGGGCTGGACCTTCTAGTGCTCAAAATGCCTCAGCCAACCAGGGGTAGAAAGGGCAGCTTAGGCGCCCTGTCGTAGACAGCAAGACTCACTGTAGGATGCTCCTCCAGGCTCTCCTGCACAAACAAGGGAAGCAAACCCAGCCTAAGAGAAATTCACTCTCAAGGACACGCTTTGGAGAGGTTGCACAGAAGTCCCAGGACAGAAGCCGTACGCACACCCTTGGTGTCTGCATTGGCAGACAAAAGCAGTCTTCAGTCACAGCACAGCACACAGCACACTCCCTACCTCCCAGGAAAGCAGCTTTCTTTTGCTTCCTTCCTTCTTGCCTCCTGCATGCCTGCTTGGATCTGTCATATTTTATTTGAAACACAAAGGAACAGAGAGAGAGAGAGAGCAATCTTTCCTGCATCTGCTGCCTCACTTCCGCAGGGACCACCACCAGAGCTAGATGTGGCTGGGCCAGGACAAGCCTGGACACCAGAAGCTTCCTCCATATGTCCCTCAGGGGCACAGAGCCACAGGGGCACAGGGGCACAAGCCCCTGCAGCATCCTCCGCTGCTCTCCCAGCACCATTGGCAGGGAGCTGGACTGCAGAGGATGCTGTCAGGTCTTGAAGCAGCACCCATACAGCTGAACTGCACACAAGCCTCACAGGCTGAGGCTTGACACAGTAGGACCCCTCCCCAACCACCAAAACCCGCACCACCCGACTCCATCCCTTACCAGTTTCTTCAGCACCTCCTTCAATAGGCCGGTGAAAGTACCTGTCCCCCTTGCTGGCACAACATTGGCTGTTCCGTGCTGAGAGAGCAGCGGGCACCAACAAGGCATCCAGGCATGCTGCTACTCTTCCTGTCCTGGTGAGAAAGCCTCTGTGGAGAAGACACGTCAGCTGTTGGGGTTTCTTGGTTCAGGTGGCACATCAGTGGCAGTTGATGGTCCACAGGTGGTCTGCAGCAGAAAGAGTCTTGAATCCAGGATGCCCTGGAGGAGGGTGAAGCATTCTTTGGTGAACGAGAGGGCAGTGGCTGGTGGTATGAGGCTGTCTGGCCAAAGTCCTATCTCCAATACACACCACCGAGATGCCTCATCCCACAAATGTTTCCTAGGATGCCCTGGAGAAGGGAAAATGTGTTCCGTCCAGCAGAAACAGTTCGTGGACACGGCGAAGGTCTGTGGATGAGTCACCGACAGGGAGAACAGAGATGGTGGAAGTCTCTGAAGTATCCCCATTTTGGTCTTTCCCCTACACCCTCATGTGCAGAACATTGCATGCAGCTGAGCCCAATTAGACCAGGTGCTTTTAGCCACAAGCCCATTCCCCTAGTGCTCAGCTTAACGAGTGCTAATCATCTCCTTAGCCCACAACAGGACCGCATTTTTTGTTTTAAAGCTGACTTGAATGTGCCTGTCTTAGTTTGTAGACTCTCGGGTTATCAGCTTTACCCGTTATCGGGAATTTCTGTAGCATGACAGAGCCCGTCTTAGGCTGTTCAGTGCCTGGTCCATCTTACCTGTCACTGGCTGCCATTCAAGCATTGCCTGCTGCAGATGCACAAACCATACTTAGGGAGGCTGATAACCCTGTTCCATGGCTAGGAGTGTTTTTAGCTTGGTAGCAATGAGCAGACAGCAGTTCCTGGGCTTGGAAAGCATTTTGCACTTGCATAGGTGTTGCACACAAAAAGGCATACGATGGGGTACAAGAGGCCTAGACCCAATCTCACAGACTCTGCTGTTCCTCTGCCAAAAGATCAACCTGCATTTACAACACAAGGGTGCCCACCCGCTCATGTACATCAGTTAAGTTCTATTGTTCCATAACTCTGGCAGTCTGTACCACAACCTTGTTCATTGTCACCAAGGTAACTGGTGGTGGCAGCTGCTGATGTACTGGCTATGGTGGTCGCCACTATGCCAGTCTCTTTTATTCTTTATCAGGCCAACAGAGGCCTCTCCATCAGTCCCAACAGACACAGGCAGGATTCAGGGCAGGGGCTGAAGAACAGCAGAATTGCAATTGCCATTCCAGCACGCTGTCAGAGTGCACTGGAACGTGGTGTCATTCACTTCAGAGGTGTTTTCTGTATGTGAGAGAGAAACATGGGGATAGCACAGGCAGACACAAGCTTCAAATTCAAGGAGCTGAGGTTCACCCATGTGAGCGAGTCCTCAAGTTCAGAGGAATGATGGAACTAATAGATTCCACAGGAATCATTGAATTCCTAAAGAAGGGAAAACGGGGTGCATGCCAGTCATGTCCAAACCCCACAAAGCTGCCACGTAGAGAAGGTGGGTATTTTCCCTGTGGTAATAACAGGAGAATGATAAGCAAAAGCATGGGCAGGGATTATGCTATTTATAAAGGGAGGGCCAGACCCCCAACAGCTGGGGTCACACACCATACAGTCTGATAGTCTGGTTAAAATAGAAACTGGCAGGAAATGTCGGAACCTGGTGCTCATAGCAGAAAGACAAGATAAAGAGAGGGGTGCTTCACAAATACTAACATACTTACATAATATATAAAGGCCTAATATACCTGCCTGAGGGTTAACCTCTCACGGAGGCCCCAACAGAGATGGAGAGGGATTCCGAGGGGGACCCTGAGGCTGAGGACCCAGCAGAGGGCTTCCTGAGTGGGACCCTCTCACTGAGGACACAGCACAGAGAGAGGGGAGGTCAGAGGGTTACTCTCGCTGAGGCAAGAGCAGAGGGGCTCCCAAGAGGGACCCTCTTGCTGAGGCCTCAGCAGAGAGGGAGGGTGGTCCGATGGGAACCTATTGCTGATGTCCCAACAGAGGGGGTCCCGAGGGGGTCCCTCTCGCTGAGGCCCCAGGAGAGGTGATGCCCAGGGGGACCTTCTCGCAGAGGACCCAGCAGAGAGGTAGTGAGACTCAGGGCTCCCTCTCACTGCGGCCCCAGAAGAAGGGGTCCTGAGGGGGACCCTCTGGCTGAGTCCCTAACAGAGAGAGGGTCGAGCTCTGAGGATCTCTCGATGAGGCCCAGGCAGGGAGAGTGGGAGGTCTGGGGGGACCATCTCGCTGAGGCCCCAGCAGAGAGGGTCCCGAGTGGAATCCTCTCACTGAGGCCACAGCATTGAGAGAGGAGGTGTCCGAGGGGGACACTCTCGCTGAGGCTCCAGCAGAGTAGGTGCCGAGGGGGACCCTCCTGCTGAGGCATCAACAGAGAGGGAAGGGGGCTCTGGGGGTCCATCTCGCTGAGGCCCCAGCAAAGGGGATCCCGAGTGGTACCTTCTCGCCTAGGCCCCAGCAGAGAGGTTAGGTGGCTCCGGTTGTCGTTCTAGCTGAGGCCAAAGCAAAGGGGGTCACCGGGGTTCCCCCTCGCTGAGGCCACAGCAGAGGGGATCCCGAGGGGGACCCTCTCGCTGAGGCCCCAAAAGCGAGGGGGGGTCGCCAGTGTTGCCCCTTGCTGAGGCCACAACAGAGGGGTTCCCGAGGGGAAAACTCTCGCTGAGGCTCCAGCAGAGGGTGTCCCGAGTGGCACCTTCTCGCCTAGCCCCAGCAGAGAGGTTAGGTGGCTCAGGTGTCCCTCTCTAGCTGAGGCCCAAGCAAAGGGTGTCGCCGGGGTTCCCCCTTGCTGAGTCCCCATCAGCGGGGATCCCGAGGGATTCCCTCTCGCTGAGGCCCCAGTAGAGGTGGTCCTCAGGGCGACCCTTTTGCGGAGGCCCCAGTAGACAGAGGATTGGGCTCAGGGGTCTCTCTCACTGAGGCCCCAGGAGACAGGGTCCTGAGGGGGACCCTCTGGCTGAGTCCCCAACAGAGAGAGGCTCGGGCTAATAGGATCTTCTCGATGAGGCCCCAGCAGAGTTGTTCCGAGGGGAACCTTCTCGCTGAGGCCCCAGCAGAGGGAATCCAGAGGGGACCCTCTCACTGAGGCCCCACCTGCCTCCCTCTGCCCTCTTTTCTTGAAAGCACAGAGGAACAGAGAGGGAGAGACAGAATCTTTTTTGCATCTGCTGGCTCACATCCCCAAGGACCACCACCAGAGCCAGCTGTGGCTGGGTCAGGACAAGCCCAGGAACCAGGAGCTCCCTCCAGATCTCCCAAAGGGGCACACAGGCACAAGCCCCTGCAGCATCCTCCGCTGCTCTCCCAGGAGGATCGGCAGGGAGCTGGACTGCAGGGGAAGCAGCCAGTATTTGAAGCAGCACCTGTACAGGCCATCCACCTGGCAGGCTGAGGCTTCACCCACTGGGACAATACCCTGCACCACACCACACCACACCAATCCTTGCTGGACCCTTCAGCAGCTCCTTCACCAGGCTGCTGAAGGTGCCTGTCCACCTGGCTTGCACAACTTATGCCGTTCCGTGCTGTGAGAGCGGCCAGTACAGACGAGGGATCCAGGCATGTTGCTACTCTACCTGTCCTGGGGAGAAGGACCTCTGTGAAGAACAGATGTCAGCTGTTGGGATGTCTTGTGGAAGGTGGCACATCAGCGGTGGCCAACGGTCCACAGCTAACCAGCAGGAGGAAGAGTCTTGAATCCAGAAGGATCCATGGAGGAGGGTGAGGCACTCCCTGGTGAACAAGAGGGCAGCAGCATCTGGCTGGAGGCTGTGAGACCAAATTCCTGCCTCCAAAGCACATGGCAGGGATGGCTGACCCCTCAAGTGCTAGCTAGAGATAGGAAAGGCAGCTTTGTGCACCCTGTTGTCTGCAGGAAGAACAGGCCCTGAAAACCTTCCCTTGTGCGGGCCTTGGTGGCTCCCCAGCCATCATCATATGTGCTGGGCAGCAGGACTGCCTGTTGCAGGGTGCTGTCTTTAGCAGCTAGGGCCTGGGACTTCCTATTGCAGATGGCTGGTGACCTCTGGTGCCTACTTGCCCATCCACCTGGCTCCTGGCTTAGGAGCCCACATGCCCAGACACCAATCAGCGAGGCCAACGCAGGCCGAGTAGTGTATCACATCACCCTAACCACCACCCCACACATGCAAAAATACATGAAGCCCGGTCCCATCTGCGTGGCCTAGTGGCTAAAATCCTTTGCCTTGAACGCACCGGGATTCCATATGGGCACCGGTTCTAATCCCGGATGCTCCACTTCCCATCCAGCTCCCTGCTTGTGGCATGGCAAAGCAGTCGAGAACGGCCCAAAGCTTTGGGACCTTGCACCCACATGGAAGACCCGGAAGAGGTTCCAAGTTCCCATCTTCGGATTGGCGTGCACCAGCCATTGCGGCTCACTTGGAGAGTGAATCATTGGACGGAAGATCTTCCTCTCTGTCTCTCCTCCTCTCTGTATCTCGGACTTTGTAATAAAAACGAAAAAGGTCCATGAAACCCTCTTGGCAGCCCATCAAGGAACTGCTCCACTTGCCAAAGAATTCCCGGAGCCTGCATCTCAGGGTGCTCTGCGAGGAATGTGGGTGGCGGTAAGGTTTCCTGGGACCTCATGTGGCCAAGTACAACCCCAGTGGCCTGGTGTTTAACACCAGCTCTCTGAGGGCTCTGAGGACGCAGGCATGGGACTCCAGCTCCCTGAGGGCCTGTGGGCATGCTGATGTGGGAGTCCATCTCCCAGGGTTCTTTAAGTGCCCTGCTGTTAAAGGCACCCTGACACTTCCTATCACAGAGGCCTGGGCTGATGCTAGGCCCCAAACACCTCCTCCCTCCCAGGCTTTGGTATGTGGGCTGTTCGGCCTTGGAGCCCTCTTCTTTCAACTGCACGTGTACCAGAATACTGTCCGGGGCCCCCACCTGATGCTAGGATGGCTCGGGTTGGACTGTCTAGAGGTGAGAAGGCCTGAGTCCACCAGGGGTAGAAAGGGCAGCTTGGGGCCCGGTGCCATAGTCTAGCAACTAAAGTCCTCTCCTTGAACATGCTGGGATCCCATATGGGCACCGGTTCTAATCCCAACTGCTCCACTTCCCATCCAGATCCCTGATTGTGGCCTGGGAAAGCAGTAGAGACAGCCCAAAGCTTTGGAAACTTGCACCCACATGGGAGATCCAGAACAGGCTCCAGGTTCCTGGCTTTGGATAGGCGTGCACCAGCCATTGTGGCTCACTTGGGGAGTGACTCATCAGACGGAAGATCTTCTTCTCTGTCTCTCCTCCTCTCTGTATATCTGACCTTGGAATAAAATAAATAAATGTGTAAAAAAAAAAAAAAAAAGAAAAGAAAAGAAAAAAAGAAAAGAAAGAATGGTGGCTTTGGGCGCCCTCTCGTGGCCACCAGCACTCAGTGCAGGACGCTCATCCAAGGCTCTCCAGCATGGATGAAGGTCCTCTGCTGTCGGACCCCAGCAGGAAGGAGCGTCCTCTGCTGGCAGACCCAAAAAGAGAGGAGGGTCCTCTACTGCAGGACCCCAGCAGAGAGGAGGGTCCTCTACTGCCTGACGCCAGCATAGAGGAGGATTCTCGGATGTCGGACCCAACAGAGAGGAGGGTCTTCTGGTGCTGGATCCTAGCAGAGAAGGTCCTCTGGTGCTGGATTTCAGCAGAGAGGAGGGTGCTCCGCTTCTGGACCCCAGCAGAGAGGGGTTTTATCTGCTGCTGGACCACAGCAGAAGACGAGGCTTCTCTGGTGTTGCACTACAGCAGAGAGGAGGTTCCTGTGTTGCCAGACCCCAGCAGAGAAAAGTCCTCTGCTGCTGGACCCCAGCAGTGAGGAGGGTCCTCCACTGCTGGACCCAATCAGAGAGGGGGGTCCTCTGGTGCCGGAACCCAGCAGTTGTTGAGGGTTCTGTGCTGCAGGACCCATGCGGAGAGGGGGGTTTTCTGATGCCGGACCCAAGCAGCAAAGGAGGGTACTCTGATGCAGAACCCTAGGAGCAGAAAACGGTCCTCTGGTGCCAGACGACAGCAGGGAGGAGGGTCCCGTTGTACCAGACTCCAGCAGCAGAGGAGGAACCTCTGGTGCCGGAACCCAGCAGAGAGAGATTCCACTACTGTCGGACCCCAGCAGAGAGGAGGCTCCTTTGCTGCAGGAACACAGCAGAGAACAGGGTCCTCTGCAGCCACACTCCAGCAGAGGGGAGGGTACTCTGATGCCGAACACCTGCAGCGGAGGGGGGTCTTCTTCTGCTGTACCCCAGCAGAGACCAGGGTCCTCAGCTGCCTGTCCCCAGCAGGAAGGAATGTCTTCTGGAGCCTGACCCCAGCAGAGAGGTCCTCTCCTGCTTCCTCTCTGTGGTGTTCAGCAGGATAGGAGGGTCCTTGGCTGCTGGACTCCAGCAGAGAGAAGGGTCCTCTGCAGCATTTTACT
The DNA here is from genome assembly GCF_030435755.1 of Ochotona princeps. NCBI lineage: Eukaryota > Metazoa > Chordata > Mammalia > Lagomorpha > Ochotonidae > Ochotona > Ochotona princeps. The sequence goes on along the minus strand of NC_080832.1, from coordinate 154,004,561 downwards.
TGCTGGACCCCTGCACAGACGAGGGTCCTCACGTGCTAGACACAGCAGAGACGAACGTCATATGATGCTGAACCCAGGCAGAGAGGTGGGTCCTCTGCTGCTTCCTCTTTGTTTTGGCAGAGCAGAGAGGAGTGTCCTCTGGTGCTGGATCACAGAAGAGAGGAGGGTCCTCTGCTGCTTCCTCCCTGCTGGGGTCCAGCAGAGGAGGTCCACTGCTTCTGGACCCCAGCAGTGAGTGGGTCCTCTGCTCCTGGACCCCAGCAGAGTGAAGGGTCCTCTGTTGCCGGACCCCAGCAGAAGAAGAGGGTCCTCTGCTCCCCGACCACAACAGAAGAGGAGGGTCCTCTGCTGAGGCCTCTCTTTGAAGTCCATGAGGAAACGAGGGTCCTATAGAACTTCTTCTCTGCTGAGGTCGTGCAGCATAGGAGGGTCATCTTCTGCGGGGGTTCAGCAGGAGAGGAGGGTCCTCAGCTGCTGGAAGCAAGGCAAAGTGGTGTGTCCACTGCTGCCAGACCCCAGCAGGGAAGTGGGTCCTCTGCAGCGGTACCCCAGCAATACAGGAGTGTAATCTGCTGCCGGACCCCAGTAAAGAAGAGGGTCTTCTGCTGAACCCCAGCAGAGAGGATGGTCCTCTGTTGCTTCGTCTAACTGGACACCGGCAGTGAGGAGAGTCCTCTGGTGCTGGACCCCTGCAGAGTGGAGAGTACTCTACTGCTGGGCTTCAGCAGAGAGGACGGTCCTCTGCTTATTCCTCTTCCGCTGGGTTCCAACGGATAGGAGTATCCTATTTTTCCAGACCCCAGCAGTAGAGTAGGACCCTCTGCTGCCCGACCCCAGCAGAGGGGTGTTCTCTGGTGCCGGATCCATGCAGAAGAGGGAAGTTTTCTGCTGCCGGACCCAGCAGAACAGGAGGGTCCTCTGCTGCCGGATGCCAGCAGAGAGGAGGGACCTCTGCTGCCGGACCCAAACATAGAGAACTGCTTCTTCTCTGCTGGACCCCAGCAGAGAGGCGGATCCTCTGGTGATGGACCTCAACAGAGAGGAGGATCCTCTACTGCTGTACCCCAGTAGAGAGGATGGTCCTCTGCTGATTCCTCTCTGATGGGGTCCAACGGAGAGGAGTGTCTTATGCTGCCGGACACCAAAAGCAGAGGATGGGTATCTGCTGCTGGACATCAGCAGCAGATGAGGGTCTTCTGTTGCTGGAATCCAGCAGAGAGGAGGGTACTCTATTGTTGTACCTTAGCAGAGAGGATTGTCCTCTGTGGCTTCCTCTGTTCTGGAGTCCAGCAGAAAGGAGGGTCTCTGATGCTGGACCCCAGAAGAGAGGAGGGTCATCTGATGCTTTATCTCTGTTATATTCCATCAGCAGAGGAGGTTCCTCTGCTGTCCGAATCCAGCAGGAAGGAGAGTCCTCTGCTGCCGGAACACAGCAGGAACGAGGTTCCTCTGTTGCCGGACCCCAGCAGCAGAGGAGGGTCCTCCACTGCTGCACCCCAGCAGGGAGGTGGGTCCTCAGCAGCCAGGCCCCAGCAGGGAGTAGGGTCCTCTGCTGCCATACCCCAACAGAAGAGGAGGTTCCTCTGCCACATCCTCTCTTTGGGGTCGAACAGAAGTTGAGTGTCCTCTGTACTTCCTCTCTGCTGGGGTCCAGCAGCAGAGGAGGGCCCTATGCTGCAGGTGTCCCATAGGAGAGTAGGAACTCTGCTGCTTAAACCCAGCAGAAGTGGTGTGTCATCTGCTGCAGCACCCCAGCAGAGTGGAGGTTCCTGTGCTGCTTCCTCTGGTGCTGGACCTCTGCAGAGAAGAGGGTCCTGTTGTGCTAGATCCATGCAGAGAGGGGGTCCTCTGGTGAAGGACCAGAACAGCAAAGGGTAGTCCTCTGCAGCCGGACCACAGCAGGGAGCAGAGTTCATTCTTCTGGAGCTCAGCAGGGACGATGGTCCTCTGCTGCCGGACCCCAGTAGGACAGGAGGGTCCTCTGCTGCCAGAAACCATCAGAGAGGCGGCTCCTTTGCTGCTACCTCTCTGCTGGGGTCCAACAGAGTGGAGGATCTTCTGTTTCCAGACCCCAGCAGAAGAGCAGGGTGCTCTGGTGCTGGAAAACAGCAGGGAGTAGGGTCCTCTGCTGCCGGCACCATCAGCAGAGGAGGGTCCTCTGGTGCCGGAACCAAGCTACAGAGGGGGGTACTCTGATGCTTGACCCCAGCAGCAGTGGAGGGTCCTCTGGTGCTGTCGGATCCCAGCAGAGAGGAAGCAGCAGAGGACTTGCCTCTCTGCAGTTGTCCTACAGAGTGAAGGATCCTCTGCTACCAGACCACAGCAGCAGTAGAGCAACCTCTTCTGCCATAAACCAGCAGGGGGAATGGTTCTCTACTGCCAGTCCCAGCAGCAGAGGTGGGTATTCTGCTGCCGGACACCAGCAAGACAGGGGGTCCTCTAGTGCCGGACCAGAGCAGCAAAGGGGTGTCCTCTGGTGCCGGGCCCCACCAACAGAGGAGGGTCTTCTGCAGCCAGACCACAGCAGGGAGGAGTGTTCTCTCATTCCGGACTTCAGCAGGGATGATGGTCCTCTGCTGCCGGACCCGAGCAGCACGGGAGGTCATCTGGTACCACACTCGAGCAGCAGATGAGGGTCCTCTGCTGCAATATCCCTGCAGGGAGGAGGGTCCTCTGCTACCAGAACACAGCAGAAGGAAGGTCCTCTGCTGCCAGACCCCAGCAACAGAGGGGGGTCCTCTGGTGCCAGACCCAACAGCTGAGGGGGGGTCCTTTGATGCCCGACCACAGCAGCAGAGGGAGGACCTCCATTCCCGGACACCAGCAGAAGAGGAGGGGGTCCTCTGCTGCCAGACCCAGTAGCAGAGGCGGGTCCTTTGGTGTCAGACCCCAAGAGCAGAGGGGGTTCTCTGCTGCCGCACCCCAGCAGCAGAAGGCGGTCCTCTGGTACTGAACCCCAGCAGAGTGGTGGGTGCTCTGTTGCTGGACCCCAGCAGGAGAGGAGAGTCCTCGTTACCGGACCTCAGCAGCACAAGTGATTCCTCTGGTGCCGGAACCCCAGAAGCAGTGAGGGGTCCTCTGGTCCCGGAACCCAGAAGCAGTGAGGGGTCCTCTGGTGCCAGAAACAGCAGCAGAGGGAGGACCTCTGCTTCCGGACTCCAGCAGCAGAGGGGGGTCCTCTGCTGCAGGAACCCAGCAGAAGGAGGGTTCTCTGCTGTAGGACACCAGGAGCATAGGGGAGTCCTCTGTTGCTGGGGTCCAGCAACAGAGGGGGGTCTTCTGTTGCCGGACGCTAGCAGCAGACGAGGATCTTCTGCTGCTGAACGCCATTAGAAGAGGGTCACCTGCTGTTTCCTCTCTTGAGGCCCAGTCAGGAACGAGGGTCCAGTTCAACTTCCTCTGTGCTGTGGTCCAGCAGCAGAGGAGGGTCCTCTGATGCATTAGTTCAGTAGTAGAGGAGGGTCCTCTGCTGCTTCCTCTCTGCTGGGGTCTAATTTAGATGAGGGTCCTTTGGTGCTGGACCCCAGTAGAAGAGTAGGGTCCTCTGTAGTGTCCTCTCTGCTGGGGCCCTGTGGGCAACGAGGGTCCTCTGAAACTTCCCCTCTGCTGTCGTCCAGCAGCAGAGGACTGTCCTCTGCTGCAAGAGTCCAGCAGAGGAGGGTCCTTTGCTGTTACCTCTCCACTGAGGATAGTCCTCTGGTGCCGGACCACTGCAGACAGGAGGGTCATCTGCTGCCGGAGCAGCAGAAGAGGTGGGTACTCTGCTTCTGGACACCAGTAGAAGAGGAATGTCCTCTGCTGCATCCTCTCTTAGGGGTCCAGCAGGGAGGAGGTTCCTTTGCTGCCAAACCCCAGTAGCAGAAGGGGGTCCTCTGCTGCTTCCTCTCTGCTGCGGTTCAACAGAGGAGGACCACTGCTACCGGACCCCAGCTGCTGAGGAGGGTCTTCTGGTGCCGGAGCCCAGCAGAAGGTGGGTGTTCTCTGCTGCCGCACCCCTTAGCAGAGGAGGGTCCTATGCTGCCAGACCACAGCAGAGGAGTTTCCTCTACTGCCGGAACCCAGCAGAGAGGAGGGTCCTCCTTTTGTCTTCTCTTAGGGGTCCAGCAGGAGAAGAGTGTCCTCTGTAACTTACTCTCTGCTGTGGTCCCGCAGCAGAGGATGATCCTCGGAGGCAGGGGTCCAGCAGTAGAGGAGGATCCTCTGCTGCTGGAACACAGCAGAAGTGGAAGGACCTCTGCTGCGGGACCCCAGCTGAGTAAAGGCTCCTCTTCTGCTTTCTCTCTGCTGTGCCACAGCAGAGCGGGGTGTCCTTTGCTGCTGGACCAAAGCAGAGAGGAGGGTCCTTTGCTGCTTCCTTTCTGCTGGGATTCCAAAGCAGAGGAGGGTGCTCTGCTACCGGACACAACAGCACTGGAGGGTCCTCTGCTACCTGACGCCAGCTGGGAGAAGGGGCCTCTGCTGCTGGACCCCAGCAGAGAGGAGTCTTCTGATGCCGGACCTGAGCAGCAGAGGAGGTTCCTCTGATGCCGGAATAGAAGCAAACGAGGGTCCTCTGCTGTCAGACCACAGATGGCAGGAGGGTCCTCTGCTGTATGAACCCAGCAGCAGAGCAGCGTCCTCTGCTGCTGGACCCCAGGAGTAAGGAGGGACCCTGCTGCTCGACCCCAGCAGAGACTAGGGTACTCTGGTTTCGGACCTCAGCAGCGAGAGGTGTACTCTGGTGTTGGACTCCAGCAGCAGAGGATGGTCCTGTTCTGCCATACGCGAGCAGGGAGCAGGGTCCTCTGGTACCGTACCATAGCAAGGAGGAAGGACCTTTGTGGCCGGACCCCAGCAGCAGAGTTGGGTCCTCTGGTGCCCGACCCTAGCAGAATAGTAGGGTCTTCTGGTGCAGGACCTCAGAAGGGAGAGAGGTCCTCTGCTGCCAGACCCCAGCAGCAGAGAGGTGTACTCTGGTTTCGGACCCAGCAGCACAGGGAGTTCCTACAGTACCAGATGCCAGCAGATGAGGGGAGTCCTCTGGTACCGGATCCCAGCAGAGAGGAAGGTCCTCTGGTGCTGTCCCCAGCAGCAGTTGAGATCCTCTGCTGCGGGACACTAGCTGGTCGAAGTATCCTCTGGTGCCAGACCCCATCAACAGAGGAAGGTCCTCTGGTGCCAGACCCAAGCAGTAGAAGAGTGTCCTATGAGCCCGGACCCCAGCAGCACGTAGCTGGGTCCTCTGGTGTGGAACCCCAGGAGCGGAAGAGGATCTTCTGGTGCAGGACCACAGCAGAGAGGAGGGTCCTTTGCTCCCAGACCTCAGCAAAGAAGAGGGTGCTCTGGTGCCGAACATCAGCAGAGAGGAGGGTCCTCTGCTGCTGTACCCCAGCAGAGAGGAGGGTCATTTGCTGCTGTACTCCAGCAGACCAGAGGTACCCTGCTGCTGGACCCAAGTTCATCAGGGAAGAGTGTCCTCTGGTGCTGAACCCTAGTAGGAGTGGAGGCTCCTATGCTCCCTGACTCTAACACTGAGGAGGGACCTCTGCTGCCAGACCCCAGCAGAACAGGAGTGTCCTCTACTGCTTCGTCTCTTTGATGCCCACCAGGAGTGGAGTGTACTCTGCAGCTTCCTCTCTGCTGGGGTACAGCAGAGAGGACAGTCCACTGGTGCCGGACGCCAGCAGAAGAGGAGTGTATTCTCCTGTGTCCTCTCCCTGGGGTGCAGCATGAGGGGAGGGTCCTCTGCAAATTCTTCTCTGCTATGGTCTAGTAGCAGGGGAGCACCTCTGCTGCAGGGGTTACACAGAAGAGGAGGGTCGTCTGCTGTTGAACCCCGGAAAGCAGGAGGTTTCCCTGCTGCTGTAACACAGCAGGGAGGAAAATCCTCTGCTGCTGGACCTCAGCAGCAGAGGAGGATCCTCTGGTGCCAGATCCCAGGAGCAGAGGAGTGTCCTATGCTTCCAGACCCCAGCATGGAGGAGGGTCCTCGGCTGCCGGAACCCAGCAGAGAGGATTCTTTGCTACCAGAACCCAGCATCTGAGGGGGGATTCACTTGTTCCGGACGCCAGCAGCAGAGAAGTGTCCTCTGCTTCCAGAACCCAGCATGGAGGAGGGTCCTCTGTTGCCAGAACCCAGTTGAGAGGAGGGTCCTCTGCTGTCAGATCCCAGCAGGGAAGAGGGTCCTCTGCTGTCGGACCCCAGCAGGGAGGAGTGTCCTCTGCTGCCGGACCCCAGCAGAGAGCAGGGTTCTCTACTTCGTCCTCTCTTTGGGGTCCAGCAGGAGACGAGGATCCTCTGCATCTTCCTCTCTGCTGAGGTCCCGCTGCAGAAGAGGGTCCTCTGTGTCTGGACCACAGCATGGAGGAGGTATCTATGCTACTTCCTCTCTGCTCCACCCCAGTACTGTGGAAGTTCCTCTGCTGCCAAACAGCAACAGGTTGGAGGTTCCTCTGCTTCCAGACCCCAGCAGAGAGGAGGGTCCTCTGCTGCCAGACCCCAGCAGAACAGGAGGTTCCTCTGCTGCTTCCTCTCTTTGTTGTCCAGCAGGAGAGGAGGGTCCTCTGCTGCTTTCTCTCTGCTGCGGTCCATCAGCAGACGAAAGTCCTGTGCTGCTGAAATCCAGAAGGAGAGGAGGGTCCTCTGCTGCCAGACTCCCGCAGAGGGCAGGGTCCTCTATTGCTTCCTCTCTGCTGGAAACTAGCAGAGACGAGTGTCCTGTCGTGCTAGACCCGAGCAGACAAAAGGGTCGTCTGCTGATTGAGCACAGTAGCTGAGGAGGTTCCATTGTTGCCGGACTCCAACAGCAGAGGAAGGTCCTTCTGTTCCGCACCGAAGCAGCAAAGGATGGTCCTCTGCTGATGGACCCCACCAGCAGAGGAGGGTCCTCTGGTGCCAGAACCCAGCAGGTAGGAGTGTATTCTTCTACCGGAAACCAGAAGCAGAGTAGGTCCTGTGTTTCTGGACCCCAGAAGCAGAAGGCGGTCCTGTGAGGCTTCCTCTCTGCTGCGGTCCAGCAGAGAGGATGGTCCTCTGGTGAGGGACTGCAACAGGGAGGAAGGACCTCTGATGCTTCCTCTCTGCTGGTGTCCAGCAGCAGGGATGAAGGTCCTCTGCTGCTGGACCCTGCAGGGATTAGGGTCCTCTGATGCCGCACCCAAGCAGGGTGGAAGGTCCTCTGCTGCCGGTCCCCAGCAGGGAATGTGGTCCTCTGCTGCTGAACCCCAGCAGGAAGAAGGTTCCTCTGCTTCCGGATTTCAGAAAGTTTTCTGGGTACCTCATCTGCGAACCATCAGTGCTAGTCAGCTGGTGTGTAATTCCAGTCTCAGAGGGTCCATGGACACGCTGACTTGGGACCCCAGGTTCCACAGGGATTTTGGAATGCTGAATTAGGATCGAGGTCCAAGAGGGCTCGTGGGTACACAGATATGGGACCCCAGGTCTCACGGGCCCCATGGGCACACTGATGTGGGATTCCAGCTCCCAGAGGGTCCGTGTGCACACTCACATGGGAATCCAGCTCCCATAGGGCTTGTGGGCTTACTGACTGGGACTCCAGGTCCCTCTGGGCCTCTGGGATCCGTGACGTGGAAGTCCAGCTTCTAGTTGTCCTTGTGCCCTAGGTTGTACCTTACTGGTGAAGACAGACAGCCACTTCGTAGCACAGAGGCCTGGCCTGATGCAAGGCCACAAGCGTCCTCCACCCCCTCCTGATCCTTCATATGCGGGCTGTTCGGCCTTGGAGCCCAACCTTCAAGGAACACATATAAAGGAATTCTGTCCAGGATTCCCACCTGACTCTAGGATGGCTGGGGCTGGACCTTCTAGTGCTCAAAATCTTCAGCCAACCAGGGGAAGAAAAGGCAGCTTATGCGCCCTCTCGTGGCCAGCAGGACTCACTGCAGGATGCTCCTCCAGGCTCTCCTGCACAAACAAGGGAAACAATCCCAGCCTAAGAGAAATTCACTCTCAAGGACACGCTTTGGAGCGGTTGCACAGAAGTCCCAGGACAGAAGCCTTACTCACACCCTTGGTGTCTGCATTGGCAGACAAAAGCAGTCTTCAGTCACAGCACACTCCCTACCACCCAGGACAGCAGCTTTCTTTCGCTTCCTTCCCTCCTGCATGCCTGTCTGGATCTGTCCTGTTTTGTTTGATGCACAAAGGAACAGAGAGGGAGAGAGAGCAATCTTTCTTGCATCTGCTGGCTCACTTCCCAAGGACCACCACCACAGCCATATGTGGCTGGGCCAGGACAAGCCCGGACACCAGCAGCTTCCTCCATATGTCCCACAGGGGCACAGGATCGCACATGGGCACAAGCCCCGGTGCCATCCTCCACTGCTCTCCCAGGAGCATAGGCAGGGAGCTAGACTGCAGGGGAAGCAGTCAGGTCTTGAAGCAGCACCCATACAGGCCATCTGCCTGACAGGCTGAGGCTTGAGGCTCTCGGACACCACGCAGCACCACACCAACCCGCTCCACCGATTCCACCCCTAGCAGCATTCTTCAGCAGCTCCTTCACCAGGCCCGTGAATGTACTTGTCCTCCAGCCTTGCATAACTTTTGCTGTGTGTGCTGAGAGAGTAGAGGGCACCAACAGGGCATCCAGGCATGCTGCTACTCTACCTGTCTAATGAGATGGACCTCTGTGGAGAGTACACGTCACCTGTTGAGGTGTCTTGTGGCAGGTGGCACATCAGTGGCATCTGATGGTCCCCAGGTGGCCTGCAAGAGAAAGAGTCTTGAATCCAGGATGCCCTTGGAGGAGGGTGAAGCATTCCCTGGTGAACGAAAGGCCAATGGCATTTGGTAGGGGGTTGTGGGGCCAAATTTCTGCCTCCAATGCACACGATGGAGATGCCTGACCACCCCCCCCCAAGTGTTTCCTAGGATGCCCTGAAGAAGGCAAAATGGTCCTCGTGGCATGGGAGGGCCTATTTTGTGCAGGCCTTGGTTGCTCCCAGGCCACCGTTCTACCTGCTGGAAAGTGGGATTGCATGTCCCAGGGTGCTCTCGCAGAAGCTAAGGCCTGGGACTTCCTATTCCAGATGACTGGTGTCCTTTGGTGATTACTCGTCCTTCCACTGTTCCATCCTTTGGATCCCACAAGCCCAGACACCACCCAGCTAGGCAGAGGAAGGCCGAGTGCTGTGTCACCCTAACTGCCACCTCACACATGCAATAATACATGAAGACCTCTCTGCAGCCCATCGGGGAGCAGTTGCACTTGCTAAAGAAAGCCCAGGCCCTGTCCCCAAGGGTGCTTTGTGATGAAGGGGTGTAGTGGCAAGGTTTCCGGTGAGCTCATCTGCGAAAGATCAATGCTAGCCAGTCAGTGAGTAACTCCAGGAATCAGAGGGTCCTTCTGCACACTGACGTGGGACTCCAACTCCCAGAGTGCCTTTGGGTTCACTGACGTTTGTATCAAGCTCCTACAAGACCCATGGGCACAGTGACATGAGACTCCAACTCCCAACAGGACACATGGGCACGCTGAACTAGGACTCTGTCCCAGAGGCCCATGTGCACACTGACATGGGTCTCCTGCTCTCAGAGGCCCATGAGCATGCTAATGTGAGTCTCCAGCTCCCATAGGGACTGTGGGCACGCTGACATGGGACTCCATCTACCACAGGGCCTCTGGGTGCCCTAATGTGGAACTCCAGCTCCCAGCACTCTCCCCTGTCCTATGTGGTGCCTTAATGGTGAAGGCACACAGCCACTTCCTAGCACAGAGATCCAGGCTGATGCAAGACCACAATCATCCTCAACCCCCTCCTGGACCTTCGTTTGCAGGCTTTTCAGCCTTACCCCAATCTTCAAGGGACAAGTATTCAGGAACACTCTCCAGGACCCCCACCTGACACTAGGATGGCTGGGGCTTGGCTGTCTAGTGTTCAAAAGGAATGAGCCCAACGAGGGGGTGGAAAGGGCAGCTTATGCGCCCTCTCATGGCCAGCAGGACTCACTGCAGGACGCTCCTCCAGGCTCTCCTGCACAAGAGAAACAAACCCGGCCTGAGAGACATTCACTCTCAAGAACACACTTTGGAGATCTTGCACAGGAGTCCCAGGACAGAAGCCCTACGCACACCCTTGGGGTCTGCATTGGCAGACAAAAGCAGTCTTCAGTCACAGCACAGCACACAGCACACAACACACTGCCTGCCAGGAGGCCAATAGCAATCTCTCTCTTCCTGCCTTCTTGCCTGCCTGTCTGAATCTGTCCTGTTTGCTTGGAGCACACAGGAACAGAGAGGGAGAGAGAGCAATCTTTCTCGCATCTGCTGCCTCTCTTCCCCAGGCACCACCACCAGAGCTAGATGTGGCTGAGCCAGGACAATCCTGGGAACCAGGAGCTTCCTCCACATGTCCCACAGGGGCACAGGGCCACAGGGGCACAAGCCCCTGCGCCATCCTCCGTTGCTCTCCCAGCACCATCGGCAGGGAGCTGGACTGCAGAGGATGCTGTCAGATCTTGAAGCAGCACCCATACAGCTGAACTGCACACAAGCCTCGCAGGCTGAGGCTTGACACTTTAGGACCCCTCCCCAACCACCAAAACCCGCACCACCCGACAACATCCCTTACCAGTTTCTTCAGCAGCTCCTTCAACAGGCCGGTGAAAGTACCTGTCCCCCTTGCTGGCACAACTTTGGCTGTTCCGTGCTGAGAGAGCAGCGGGCACCAACAAGGCATCCAGGCATGCTGCTACTCTACCTCTCCCGGTGAGAAAACCTCTGTGGAGAATACACGTCAGCTGTTGGGGTTTCTTGGTTCAGGTGGCACACCAGTGGCAGCTGATGGTCACAGGTGACCTGCAGGAGAAAGGGTCTTGAACGCAGGATGCCCCTGGAGGAGGGTGAAGCATTCCTTGGTGGGGCTTAGCAGGGCTTCCCTGCTCAGAAGGCCCTCTGCTGCTCTGCTGCTCTGCTGCTCTGCTGCTCTGCTGCTCTGCTGCTCTGCTCAGCGACCCCACCCGCTCCTTGCAGGGCCTCCCGGCTCAGAAGGGGCTCTGCTGGAGGACCCTGGCCCACTCCTTGCGGTTCTGCCCCGCTCTGAAGGGGCTCTACTGCTATTCTGCTCTTCTGTTCTCCTGCTCTGCTCCAGTGTGCTCCGCAACCCTGGCCACCTCCTCCCCATGCCACCCTGCTCCAATGTGGCTCTGCTGCTCTGCTGCTCCGCTGCTCAGCTGTGCAACACCAGCCCCCTCCTTTTGGGATCCCCCCTGACTCTGCTCCGCTCCGTGACCACCCCCTCCGTTCAGTTCTGGGGCTCTGCTCCGCTTCACTCATGGGACCCCCCTCTCTGCTCTGTTCCGGGGCTCCCCTCCAGGGCTCCCTTCCCGCACGGGCCACCCCCCAGTCTGCTCAGATCCGCTCTGCGGCTCCCCTCCCCTCCAGCCACGGGGCCCCACACTGCTCTGCTCCCTGGCTCCCATCCCCTCCCTTGCATTCGCTCTGCTCCTGGACCCTGGCCACCTCCTCGGGGGCGGGGAGGCACCTCGCTTGGAAGGGACTCTGCTGCTCTGCTGCTCTGGTCTGCTGCGAGACCCCAGCCCCCTCCTTGCGGGATGCCCCCCACTCAGCTCAGCTCCATGACCTCCCCTCCAAACTGCAGCTCCCCTCCTGCGGGGCCCCCTCAGTCTGCTCAGATCTGCTCCAGGCTCCCCTCCCCTCCCCTCCCACCGAGGGGCCCCACTCTGCTCTGCTCCCTGGCTCCCCTCCACTCCAGCCGAGGCCCCTCACACTTTGCTCTCCTGCCCTCCACCCGCGGCAGCTCCCCACTCTGCTCCTCCCCTCCAGCCACAGGGGCCCCCGATTCTGCTCCTCCCCTCCACCCCTGTCCCCTCCTCGCTCCTCCTGAGTGAAGCACATCCTCCCACAAGTTGTGGTTCTTCAGGTCGCCTTCTTCTCTTGGGACTCACCTTTAGTGCTGTAATCCTCCTGTCGAGCTGTAGTGTACTCTGCGTAAGTGACCCTTGGCACCGCACAGCTCTGCACAAAGGTGGTCACACACACCCCCACCCATTCCCAGCTTATCTCCAGTCGAATCCCCTGACAGCTTGGAGTTAAGGTAGGTGATAGGGAAAAAGACAATGCTGCACCTAACCTCTCATCTCCTGCTTTGAGAGATGGCCTTGGATGCATGGCTCTGGGGTGAACTTGTGTGACGACTGGCGGTTTCTGTCCAATGTGACACTTGGGCATTACCCAAAACTCTGCACAGGATCTCCTTGGCCAGACAACCCGACTGGGTATCCGAGGTCCACTCTCCTCTACTGTCCTTAAACATGGCTATTATTGGTGAGGAACCTGATCATCCTGTGCTTAAGGCGCTAAATTACATGCTGAAGTTTCAAGGGTTAGAAATCCTAGGTGCTCAGGCACTCAAGGTCTGAGGGACCCTGGTCAGATTGGCACCCGTCGGTAACATTGGTTAATTTATTTTCCCACAATGCTTGGCAAGGGAAGAGCAAAACTGATGCTCAGGACATTGGCCCTGGCCCACCTCAGCCGCCCCAACCAGAGCTTCTGGGAAGCTCAGAGGGCAGGAAACCACCCCCAGCTCAAGGGGAGTCAGAGCACAGCGCCAGTTGCAAGCATTCTGTTTGGGCAACGTGAGGTACTCCAGGCCTTTCCCATTAGGGTTATCCCTGAAGGGAACTGCCCAGCAGAGTGTGATTCCTGGAATGCAGGACTTAAAGCCATGCCAGGAGCGAGCCTAACTCTCCCTGGGCCAAGGCTACTTGCTCATTATTGCCCTAAGAAATTGTTTCAAGTGTGAACATTTTCAAATTCTTTCATGCTTATGGCTGCCCTTGTCCAGGAGGGCAGTCCCCTCCAGTGGGTGCATTTGTCTGTTGGAGGGGTGCCCAGAGCTTATACTTACCTTCTGAATTAGATCTGCCAAGTGATCAGGTTCAGAGAGCTAGCCTGTAGGTGTGAAGACTGAACCAGCAAAGCTTGTTGTCCCTTCTTGAATGAGTGATTTTTTTTTAAAAGATTTTATTATTATTGGAAAGCCAGATATACATAGAGGAGAGACAGAGAGGAAGATCTTCCATTCAATGATTCACTCCCCAACTGAGCCACAACGGGCTGGTGCGTGCCAATCCGATGCCGGGAACCAGGAACCTCTTCCAGGTCTCCCACGCGGGTGCAGGGTCCCAAAGCTTTGGGCCATCCTCGACTGCTTTCCCAGGCCACAAGTAGAGAGCTGGATGGGAAGTGGAGGTGCCGGGATTAGAACCGGTGTCCATATGGGATCCCGGCACGTTAAAGGCAAGGACTTTAGCCGCTAGGCCACACCGCCGGGCCCGAATGAATGATTTTGAATGGGTTCGAAGAAACAGCAACAGGCTGGCAGCCTCCCTTCAAGGTTACCTCAGCACCATTGACTGCCATTATGGGCCATAGAAGTGGGTCACCTCTTTCAATCGCTTGGATTGGGAAAATCCTGCCCTTTTACCAACAAACCATGAGGAAGGAAGAGGGGCTGCAGCAGATGTTTTTCTGTCCAATCTTGTCTATGTAACCTATTCTGAGCCATGTCAACGATCAGCACAGTAGAAGGAACTATTTGCTGTAGTTTTAACAAAACTTTAGATGAAAGGATTCTTTTTGCGAGATCTCCGACAGCCTTTATGGTGTATATTTGCTCCTAGAATTGGCTCAGGCATATGTAAGGCTGGATGATAATCCCATCACCCCATGATCCTGGTCTTGCTGCGAGGGCGGGCCCATCCCCCTGTCTGAAGGTCTCCATTTGCTCTCCTCACTGGGTAGCACACAGATTTCCTCTCCATTGTAGCCACTTTCACCTTTGTCCTTATCTGCTTTTCCACTTTCTGTTGACCTCACCCAGGCCACCCTTAGGGCCTGAATTTCTCTAGCTCTACCTCATAGCCCTAACCCCTAGCTGGGAGGGACAGGGTAAGACATCTAGCAGTTATACATAAAAGTAACCAGTGGACCAAATCCATGGTTAAATTAACGCTAAGCACGAGATGAACCTATGTGCTTGCTTTAGGAAACATTTCCAGGTTGAAGTATGTCAAAGAAGAGGTTGGAAGTCACAAAAGGTTGAATTTTATGTCTGTTCTGACATGTGTAGTGATTGTGCATGATTGTTTAGTCAGTTAGAGTCCTATTACTTCTGTCCAGACAAGAGTTCTATCTGTGTCGTGAATTTAGTTGTTCTTGTTCAGAATTAGGTCTGTGTATGACTGACAGACAAATGGGATGGACCACGACTGGCCCCCTTTCTCTCTCCTGGTACGTAATTTGAGAGAGGTCTAACTCATCTAACAGGACTTTGTCAGACCCGACTCCCCACCTCTGCTGGGCTAAGGCTCCTATACCGTTTTCTTGCTGCTTAGTCTTCAGCTTACAGTGTTGTCCTGGCACTGATCAGGTCTAAAATTCAGTATCCATTCACATATTCAGTTACATGTTAAGTGTACTTTAATTAACACCTCAATTCTTCAGAGTTTGAAACCAAGTCTCCTGACTTTGAAAGTTCTAGTAGGATCCCTAGAACCTTCAAAGATTGAGACAGAACTTGGATAATATAATTGTCATTTAAAATAATTTGATTGTAATCTCACAATATTATAAAATAGCATATGAGGCGTCAAATTTAGCATAAAGTAAATGAGTATTTATGTCCATTGGTCAAAATGTTTCCCAATCATGAAATTGGTCCAGATTTTAAATTATTTGTTCTTATTTAGAAAGAAGTGAGCTTTTGCCTTACAGGAAAAACAGTTTGAAATTAAACAGTGAAATTGGTTATGATGTGTATAATTTCTGAATTTTCCTGTAAGACAATGGAATTGAAGTCTGGTTCCTTGTGAAGAACAACAGTGTTTTAACATCTCCTTTTAAGTGATTTTCATCTGATTGATAAGAGACTATCTAGGAATGTATTAGTTAAGACAACAGCCAAATTGAAATTTTTTGGTTCTCTTGAATTCAATAAAACAGAAGCGGACCCAGCGGCATGGCCTAGCGGCTAAAATCCTCGCCTTGAACGCCCCGGGATCCCATATGGACGCCAGTTCTAATCCCGACAGCTCCACTTTCCATCCAGCTCCCTGCGTGTGGCCCGGGAAAGCAGTTGAGGATGGCCCAAAGCTGTGGGACCCTGCACCCGCGTGGGAGACCCAGAGGAGGTTCCTGGTTCCCGGCTTCAGATTGGCGCACACCAGCCTTTGCGGCTCAGTTGGGGAGTGAATCATTGGATGGAATATCTTCCTCCCTGTCTCTCCTCCTCTCTGTATATCTGACTTTGCAATAAAAATAAATAAATCTTTAAAAAAGTAATAAAAAAAAAAACAGAAGCCAAAAAGCAGCTCCAGACTTACCAGCCATGCAAAAGCGAGGCGCATGCTTGCAGTCTGCCTTTGGAACGAATTCAGGACCTTGGGCTTTTTCAGGTCCTCATTGTGATTCTCACCTGCCATTTGAGAAGGGGAAATTCCCTCATCAGCTAGAAGGTTATTGGAAAAACTTCTCATTCCCGGTTTTGAGGCAGGTTTGTGTTAAAACGTGTTTCTACAAATTGGGAGAAATGGGTAAGACTTGCTTAAAGCAATAGTATTGAAAATGTGGTATGTTTTTATTTATAGAATGTCTTAATTTGGAGTCTTACATGATTGTTTCAAAATGTAAATTGAGCAAATAAGTAGTTATTAAGGAAGAGAAGTGCTTGTAGAATATTGTTCTACAGAAGTATGGCTATCGTAGAATGGAAAAGCTGGGACAAAATACTAAAGGCTTAAGCATGTTGAGAAATGAACCTTGCAAGTTTTACATATAGAATTGTTTATGCTATAAGATACTACTCCCACATTGTTGAAGTGTTTAACATTAATACCTAGTGTACACCGACATTAGAATTAAGGGTGCATACATAGGAATGCTAGTAAATTTGAGAATTTACACGGGAGAGGTCTGGCGCAATAGCTTGGCAGTTAAGGGGTCTGGTACAGTAGCCTAGTAGCTAAAGTCCTTACTTCGACCATGCCGGGATCCCATTTGGACACTGGTTCTAATACCGGATGCTTTGCTTCCCGTCCAGCTCCCTGCTTGTGGCCTGGGAAATCAGTAGAGGACAGTCTAAAGCCTTGGGACTTTGCACCCATGAGGGAGATCTGGAAGAAGCCCCTGGCTTTGGATTGGCTCAGCTCTGGCCATTCTGGACACTGGGTGAATAAACCAGTGGATGGAAGATATTTCTGTGTCTCTGCTTCTCTCTGTAAACCTGCATTTCCAATAAAATAAAGAACCCAAAAAGAATGATGTGAAACACTCAAAAAGACATAAGACACTTCAACAGAAAATGAAATTAGAAAATCAATGCATGATATGAGAAATTTGGAAAGGACTGACCTTGAGGAATTGAACAGATATTACAAAATCAACTGTGGACTGGCTCTTGTGAGCAGCAGGCTGAGCTACTGCCTGTGTACTGATCTCCTATGAACTCCGATTCAAGTCTTGGCCATTCTACCTTGGATCCAGATGTCTGCTAATATGTCTGCAGAGGCAGCAGAAGAGGGCAGAGGAACTTGGGTCCCTGTCATCTACAAGAGGGACAGAGCTCCAGGCTCCTGGCTATCCAGTGGCCCAGGCCTTGATGTCAGCCATTGAGATGGAGGATCTGTCTCCCCCTCTTTATCTACCTTGCAAATCAAGTATCCCTTTAAGAGAAATTTAAAATGAAAATAGTTGAAAGTCAAGATAAATGAGGATCAACAGAATTAAAAAATATTTGAACTTGAAGACAGGTTCAATATTTTCTAGCCAGCTTTTAAAAAAATGTGAGAAAGGGAATGAAAGCAGCCCGAGAGCTTTGAGACCTTACTGAAATGAACACTTTCTTGGAATTCCTGAGAGGAAGAGAGTATGCCGCATATTCAATGAAACAGCTCATAACTTCCCTGATCTTAATAAGTACACCTCCAAGTACAGAAGGCCCATAGGATGTCAATTGACAGGATCAGAAAAGATCCACGTTTCCTTGACCTATTGTGGTCCAGCTCTTTTAAGTACAAACAATTGTTCATTCTCAAAAGGAAAGCACTGTCATTTTCAAGGGGACCTCCACTAAATGAACAACATTGTCAAACAGAAATTTTATAGGCCAAGAGGGAATTGAACGGTTTATTTCAAGTTGTGAAGAAAAAGTAAGCCTATCAGCCAAACATACTTGGCTGAGTAGAACTATCCTTTATAACTTAAATATTCTCCAAAATGAGTGAAAGTCAGGAAACTCATCAGAATCAACTGGCCTCCTAATACTTGTTTGAGGGAAATGTACAGACAGAAGCAAATAAAAGGTAGCAGGCTAGCATCATGAGAACATGCAAAACTTCTATTTATTCTCATTACAAAGTCAGATATACAGGGAGGAGAGACAGAGAGGAAGATCTTCCGTCCGACAGCTCACTCCAAGTGGCCGCAATGGCTGGAGCTCAGTCAGTCTGAAGCCAGGAGCGCGGGCCCCCCATCTGGGTGCAGGGTCCCAAGGCTGTGGGTCATCCTTGACTGCTTTCCCAGGCCACAAGCAGGGAGCTGGATGGCAAGCAGAGCCGCCGGGATTAGAAACAATGCCCAAATGGGATCTTGGCATGTGAAAGGTGAGGACTTTAACCACTACGCTATTGTGCTGGGCCCAAAATGGAAAACTTTGAAGCTCACCCATAACTGGATGAAGAATACTCAGAAGAAACCAACTAATTTTTAAGTGGATAGATTACTTACTAATAACAGCTATTTACTGTTACTACTTATTAGCAACAGCTTTGAAAGTCAATGGACCACACTCCCAGGTAAGATAGAGTTTGGCTAAATGGATTAAAAAATAACCAAGGATATGTACCTTAAGAAACTCATTAGTAAAGACACACACTGATGAAAGGATGGAAAAAAATGTTCTACCTAAATGGAAACCTAAAGCAAGCAGGAGTAGTGCATTAGACATAATACACTTCAGCCAAAGCTATAAAAAGATACAAAGAACATCAGATAGTGATCAAGGAATTAATTCAACAATAAGATAGGACAGATTGAGTACTATATATCCAATGGCACAGCATGTCATTTTCTTAAAAAGCCTTATTATATCTAAAGGGAGGGCCCGGCAGTGTGGCCTAGTGTTAAACTCCTCGCCTTGAATGCCCCGGGATCCCATATGGATGCCAGCTCTTATCCCAGCAGCTCCACTGTCCATCCAGCTCCCTGCTTGTGCTCTGGGAAAACAGTTGAGAACAGCCCAATGCCTTGGGACCCTGCACCTCCGTGGGGGACCTGGAGGAGGTTCCTGGTTGGATCGGCGCAGCACTGGCCATTGTGCTCACTTGGGGAGTAAACATCAGATGAAAGATCTTCCTCCATCTCTCCTCCTCTCTGTATATCTGATTTTGTAACAAAATAAATCTTTTTAAAAAACACAAACATATCTAAAGGGAGAGTCAAGCTCCAGAATAAGAAAAGTGGAGTTAAGGAATCAACTAACATGTCAGTCAAGCAAAAAAAAAAAAACAAAACAAAAAACAAAAAACAAAAACAAAAACATAAAAAAAAACAAAAAGAAAAACCACAGTTCTAGGGTATACAGACACTGACACAGCATTCATTGCAATAGCTTTAGAATATGTACTTGAATACACTAAACTTCCTCTAAGACCACATATTAAACCACAACAAGAAGTACATCATATCTTTTCTAATCACAAAAATATAAATCCAGACAAATTTGGTAAAATAAAGCCATAGATTGAGGGGCCGGCTCTGTGGCTCAAGAGGCTAATCTTCCACCTTGTACACCGGCATCCATGTGGGCACTGGTTCATATTCCGGGGCCTCATTTCCCATCTAGCCCTCAGCTTATGGCCTTCAAAAGCAGTGGAGGATAGTTCTCGTGCTTGGATCCTGCACCTGTGTGGAAGACCTCAAAGAAGCTCCTGGCTCTTGGCTTGGGATTGGTTCAGCTCCGGCCATTGCAGCCATTTGGAGAGTGAACCAGTGGACAGAAAATCTTCTCTTTGTAACACCTGCCTTTCAAATAAATCTTGAAAACAAAACCATCTGCAGATTAAATATTATGATCCTGAAATCCAAAGAAGAAATGTGGAAGAAATCCAAAAGAAAACTTAAAAATTGAATGAAATGAAAATACAGCATTTCAAAACTTACAGAAGACATCTAAAGAAATACTAAGTAAAGGTTGAAGCATTAAATGCCTACATAAAAAAATGGAAAGGTTTCAAACAGGTTATGTGCATTTTGGGTATGTAGAGAAGGCAGAATAAACTAAATCCCAAAGTTAGTAAAGAAATAAAGATAAAACGAGCAAATGAAGAGAAAAACATGAAAGATCAGTGAAACAAAGGTTATTTCAAAAAGAAATTAAACCAGCAAACTTATAGACTAACCTAGAAACAAAACATTGAAATGAAATTAGAGAGCTGGGCCCGGCGGCGTGGCCTAGCAGCTAAGGTCTTTGCCTTGAACGCTCCAGGATCCTATATGGGTGCTGGTTCTAATCCCAGCAGCTCCACTTTCCATCTAGCGCCCCGCTTTTGGCTTGGGAAAGCAGTCAAAGACAGCCCAAAGCCTTGGGACCCTGCAGCCACATGGGACACCTGGAAGCAGCTGCAGGCACCTGGTTTCGGATCGGTGCAGCACGGGCCATTGCACTCACTTGGGGAATGAATCATCGGATGGGACATCTTCCTCTGTCTCTCCTCCTCTCTGTATATCTGACTTTGTAATGAAAATAAAATAAATGTTAAAAACAGCGAAAAGAAATTAGAGGAGAGCTGAGAAACGAAATCTAACCAACACTAGAGAAAGGTGAAAGGTCACTAGGGACTATTGTGAAGAATTGTATATGCATTCATGGTGTTCATTTTATGAAAAACGCAAATTTTAAGACCTTTTTCATCAAGATAAACAGATCTTTAATTCTGTCTTCTACAAACTTTTGAAACATTGTTTGGAATTTAAAGTTGATCTCATGTGAATTTAGAATAATATCACAGATTGGGGGGAATAAGGGAGAGGGATAGAAAAATGGGAGAAGTCTGACGGACAAGTTGAAAGTAATGGCTAGATAGAAGAACTAAGTTCTGGTGTTCTATAGTATGACAAGGTGATGACAGTTACCAATAACATGCTGTGTGTACATAAATATGTGGACGCGTCTACACATTATATATAACATACAGTTAATACATATAAAGCTAGATGGAAGGAATTTGAGTGTTTCACCACATAGAAATTATCCAAGGAACTACATAACTAGATCTATTCACCTCCATTTCATCAGTACCCAATGTTTGCTTTACATGCAGCAAAACCTTACAGAGTCCCCGTGGATGCATATTTGTGTCAATTGATATTAAAAATGTAAAAAGTTGCACTTAAAATTATGACCACCTTATATATTCAAGTAACCAGAAACTTAAAACATGAGGATTTTAATTGTTGTGGAACATTCAGACTGATTTAATGAGAAAATTATGGAGACATGTGTTTGCTAACTATTACATGCAAACAATTGGAACTATCAGGTTTTGACTGGTGCATTATTTTACCAGCAAGATTCTTTGTCATGGTGAAAAATATGCAACAATTCACCTTTTGTTCTTACAGTCTGCCACAAAGAACAAACCCTCACTTTCACTCCCTCGCTTAACTACACCTCGTGTCTTTTTCCTCCATGGCGATGTGTTATGTTTCTTTAGAAGAGCCAAGAGACTCAATACAGAGACAGCTAGAACTTATACGAGAGTTTGGTAGAGTGGCAGGGTACAAAATGACATAACGAAAAACAGCTATAGTGTATGCAAACAGCCCCAAGATGGAAAGGGATCTAATCAGCAAGATATCATTCAAAATAACAGAAAACTATGCAATATCTGGGAATAAACCTAACCAAAAATGTAGGAGACCCATTTGAAGAAAACTACAAACTACTAAAAAAATAAATCGAACAAGACCTCACAAGATGGAGTAATATCCCATGCTCCTAGATAGGTAAAATCAGTATCATTAAAATGTCTATACTACCAAAAGCAATATATACATTCAATGCAATTTCAATCACATTACCCAAAACATTCTTCATGGAACTGGAAACAATGATTCAAAGGTTCATTTGGAAACACAAAAACCCAAGAATAGCTAGAACCATCCTGAAGCACAGGAAGTTAGCAGGGCCAATTACAGTTCCAAACCCCTGGACATACTATGGGGCAGTGGTTATCAAAACAGCCTGGTACTGGCACAAAGATAGAGAGGAAGATCAATGGAGCAGAATAGAAACACCAGAAGGGAACCCACACAGATACAGCCAAATAATCTTTGACAAAAAGACAAATGACAATCCAGGCAAATGGGAAGGTCTGTTCAATAAATGCTGTTGGGACAACTGGTTGATAGCCTGCAGAAACAAAAAGATAGACCCACATCTCTCACCATACACTAACATCAAATCTACATGGATAAAAGACCTAAACCTATATCCAGAAACCTTCAAACATTTGGAAGAAAATGTTGGAAATACTCTGCAAGATCTAGGGGTAGGCCCCGACTTCCTGAAAAGGACACCAAAAACAGCAATCAAGACACGAACAAATGAATGTATCTACATCAAACTAAGAAGCTTCTGCACAGCAAGGGAAACAATCAACAAAGTAAAAAAGCAGCCCACAGAATGGGAGAAGATCTTTGCACACTACATAGGTGACATGGGGCTAATCTCCAGAATATACAAACATCTCCAGAACAACCAAAACAAACCACTCAAGAAATGGGCAGACATTTCACAAAGGAACAAACCCAAATGGCAAACAAACATGAAAAAATGCTCAGCTTTCCCTGGCAATAAGGGAAGTACAAATTAAGAAAACAATGAGATACCACCTAACGCCAGTGAGGATGGCTCACATACAAGAAACCACCACCAACACTTGCTGGCGAGGATGTGGGGAAAAGGGAACCCTACTCCACTGCTGGTGGGACTGCAGACTTGTACAGCCTCTATGCGAATCAGTATGGAGAACACTCGAACAACGGAAAGTCTGCATACCATATGATCCAGCAATAGCACTCCTAGGAATATATCCAAAACAACTATTACACAAGAAACCAACATGCACTCCTATGTTCATAGCAGCACAATCAATTGTAAACCATGGAAGTAACCAAAATGCTTATCAGCAGAAGACTGGATAAGAAAGCTATGGTTCATTTACTCCATGAAATACTACTTAGCTTTAAACAAAATGAAAGGCAGTTTTGTAGCCAAAAGGGCCCAACTGGAAACCATAATGCTAAGGGAAATGAGCCAATCCCAGAAGGTTAGATACCACATATTTGCCTTAATTTAAGATGAAATGATGCCAGTTCGAAAAACAGTACCTGTAAATTGTAGTATTATTCCAAGCCCATACAGTCTGTAGCTCATGCAATAAGATATTGTGATGTTACCAATGAACCAACAATCAATGTGAGTCAAACTGCTTATGATCTACATCAAAGAATTGTAAAACCTGATATACTTTTAAGACCCTATGCTACTTGGAAATGGGGTGGGAGAGCAGAGAAATCTTCCATCTGCTTAGAATGTGAGGAAGATGTGAAGTATAACCTATCAGGAATGGAACAAGTAACTCAAACTACAAAGACATATAGGGGGAATCAAGAGCGATCCTGACAATCTCTTAACAGGTCGTACACACAGAGCAGGGGGGCACCCCAGAGTGGAGCAGGTGGACAGGAGGAGGCTTGTATCCCAAGCATGTAGATTCCGCATCCTCACCAAGGACTATCACTACGGGCACCAAGGACTACATCCCAACCGCCAAGAAGAACATAGGGAATTGGAGTGCCTTCAGAGCCTGAGAATTCTGAGGTCATCCACCCCCGTCTGAACCTCCCACATGGGATGGAAGAAGCCCAAATCCTTCCTGGCAGGATCCAAGGTCATCGGAACAACAGCCAGGAGCCCTGAGCGGTCTGCAGAAACAGAAGAACAGTAAACTTCCTTTGGGACTAGGGAGAGGAGCTTTCTCTGATCCTTACTTAGTTCCAACTTTGGATCCCCACCCTCTCCTGCAAGGACCAGAGACCCCATCACCCCCCAAAAAATTAGGATAGAGAACAACAAGGAAAGCCTAGAACCAGGAGGAAATGGTCGGCATGGACTCACACATACCTTACTAGGGAGGACACAAAGATTGGTTACTCCTCACTAAGGCATTGAAGATTTCTCTGCACACCCCTCCTAAAACTGGTCTGCACCTCAACTGTTGACAAATGCCTTGTCAGAGTTATAAGCCAGTTTAGACTATCCTAAAATCTGCCAAGTTCAGCAACATTATGTTTTAACACTATAAACTACTAAATACTCCAATGAAAATAGACACGAGACAGCTGAATAGTACCCTATAGCCATTTTAAGGTGTATAGAAGCCGGTTCCGTGTATAAACTAAAATTGAAATGCCAATGAAGTACTCACAGGATGTGGTTAAGAACTTGCATTTTAATGTACTGATTACTCAATACCATGCCAATTAACTCCATCATGTTGTAAATTGTTGCTGATGTTTTGTTGTGGCTTTTAATTGATTGGGATGATATTCTGCCAGCTCTATTTTCAGACCAGAGATGGTCTCCCCAAGAAACCTGGAGTTTATCTGGACAATAAGATGTTGGACACTATGCAAACTACATGGTTGCTATGAAAGAATCTTGACTTAATTTGAACTGTAATACTGCAACAAGGTGGAACAATCTACCATGGGGGGATGGCATGGGGAGGGTTTGGGGGAATCCCAGAGCCTACGAAACTGTCACGTAATGCAACGTACTTCATAAAAAGAAGTGAGGGAATTGTAACTCAAATAATCCACAAGTCTAATTTTCATTGTAGTTAGACTTCCTCTAGAGCTAATCAGTAGGTCCATTGTCTAATTTGATCATCATTAATTTCCCACTTTTTACCCACAGCTGTCCAAAGAATAAAAATCCAAAACACATCTAGCCAGAAGGCAGAAAATACAAGCTAAAAATTATGGAACTCTCACAAGTTGGGTACTTAACCAGTAACAGGTGTACTTTTCCTAACATTGGTGAGCTATAGAACTCACATACACTGTCTCTTTCAACCAGTCTTTAAAATGTTTGTGGAGAATGATCATGAAAGCCAACATATGGATTTCAAGTCTGCATGGAAACTTCTCTTTTGACTCCATTTTTATGGACTTTGTGAAGCATCCCACTTCCTACTTCCTCAAACACCTCCACGACGCAGAGAAGCACCAGACTTTCATTTTTGTCTGATCTTCTCCTATCTCGGTATTGAGCGTTTGAGCATTACTCCCACGTTTGTCTACACGAGGAATGTTGCTGGCCAATGCTGACAAATTAACGTCTAGTCCAATGCATGTGTCAGTTTCTCTACCATGCCGTAACAGTAAATAACTTCGGAAGTACTCTCAACATTATGGCTTTTCTAGAAATCACTTGGTCCCTAAATGATGGAAAACAATCCTTACTGACATGTATGCATAATTCCAGTAAGGCAAATCTCACTTGGAATCCACACAGGTCGTCAGAAGCTCCGAGATCAAGAATGATCTACTAGGTGATGCTAGGGAACGCGGGGCTACGCCTAACAGACGAAGCTGTAACAGCCTAATGGAAAATTGAGACATTGAATTTTTAGTAGGAAATGGGCTAAAAGCAGATAACTATTTAAGAACCTTAATGGGGTGAAGTTCATGCTCACACAAGCCATTTTTCTTTACAATTCTTGTTTGCATGTGTGTTTAGGAAGTTTCAGCCCCATGCATATGGAATAATTCTGACATCCTAGTTATCCTTGAAAAAAAGGCCAGCATTGGTTTAGGAATGGGCTACCAACATGGGATATGTTCAGCTCACAATGTACTGGCCTTCAGTATATTAGTTGGAGAGTTAAGATTTTGGACCTGGTGAGGTGGCCTAGCAGTTAAAGTCCTCGCCTTGAATGTGCAGGAATCTCATATGGGCACTGCGTCTAGTCCCAGCAGTCCCGCTTCCCATCCGGCTCGCTACTTGTGGCCTGGGAAAGCAGTTGAAGATGGCCCAAAGCCTTGGGACCCTGCACCCACGTGGGAGACCTGGAGGAGGACCTGGGCTCCTGACTTCAGATCGGCTCAGCTCCAGCTGTTGCGGCCACTTTGCGGAGGGAATCATTGGACAGAAGATTGTCCTCTCTCCTTTCTACATGTCTGGCTTCCCACAAAAAAAAATAAATCTTAAAAAAATATTCTTACTGTAAAGTCAGATTTACACAGAGGATGAGGAGACAGAAAAATCTTTCATTTGCTGAGCCACTCCAAGTGATTGCAACAGTTGGAGTTGAGCCAGGAGCTTCTAGGTCTCCCATGCCAGTACAGGGTCGCAAGGCTTTGGGCTGGCTTTGACTGCTTCCCCAGGTCACAAGCAAGAAGCTGGATGGGAAGTGGAGCAGCCGGGATACAAGTGAGCGAGCAGCCCTGTGGGATCCTGGCACTTGCAAAGGTGTCGACTTTAGTCAATAGGCTACTGCTCCGGGTCCAGTTGGAGATTTGTCACTCAAATGTTTACGGCTAAAGATCCTGATAAGCTATAGAATGCGTTTACATGTAAAATAGTAGCAAGTGAGTACAGCATGGTTTTGCACATGATTTCCTGCACATCTGCAGGTAATTAGTTTAACAGTTGTTCAAATGATAGCAGACACAATCCCTCTGGCAATGTATTTTACTGGAATTGTTCATCTTATTGAGAGTTTCTGGCAGCAAAGCATGATATTCCAACAATTCCTTCATTTTGCTTGACTGAAAAAAAGAAAAAGCTGCCCAGTGACTGCAGTAGACCTTGTTCTTAAGGTAAGATTACCAGGGAACTAAGCAAAAACATACATTCAGAATATTTGATTTGTTGATGTCCGTTTGGCATTGGTAGGGGACTTGTGCATTGTTTTCTGCAATAGAAAACATGGGGCATCACACAGTCAATCTTTCCAAGGCTTCAGGGAACTGGCCTCGCTTCTCCTACCCAACTCTCAGTAGACTGCAACTGAGAATTACAGTCATGTTTTTGGAGTTCTTTGAGGTTAGACAATGTGATTTCAGTCTCTGGTTCTTTCCACAAACCAAAATTTATAGTCAGCACTTATGGATAGTTTTACGCTATTGAATAATTTTCAGTCCTGTAAGAGGTCGGAGAGGATGCTGGCAAATGCTTTCCTCCTATACATCACTCCCAAGTTACTTAGCTCCCCTCAGTACCTTTCCATCAGCATTCCAAGTGCCTCATTTACTCCAACTCCCTGGTTTCTGATGAGATGGAAATAGATATTTTAAGAGGGTCTTCTCTCTCTCTCTCTCTCTCTCTCTCTCTCTCTCTCTCTCTCTCTTTCTCTCTCTCTCTCACACACACACACACACAAGAAGTCTTAGTCTATTTCTCCCATGGGAAGGGATGACTGATCAAGAAGGATGGCTGTTTTAAATTTTATTATTTATTTGAAAGAATGGAGGCAAGTAGACACTTGCCTCTTATACTTACTGAAATAAACCAGTCCCCCAAAGACAAATGGTTTCCTTCCTGTTTGTTAGCTAATACAGAGTACAGAAGTGGAATATGACTGAAACTGACACCTTGAGATTTGATTAATGTTTATAACCCTCATCTGTACTCTTGAGAAATAGTGGTTTTTCTACTTACTACTTGTGGAATTCTTTAATGGAGGATTAAACTTGTGGTTATAAACTCAAAGTATGCTGCAGTGAAAAGTTAAACAAAAATTATAAAGGAAGGAGGAGAAAGGGCGAGAGTGTGGCAGAAGGCTAGACAGGTTGGGAAATCTCATTATGCTCTTAACTTTAAGTAAAATACAAGGAATGTATTCCAGTTAAAAAAAACTTTACAAAAAAGAGAGGAGAGTAAGAGAATAGAGAAAGATTTTCTATTAACCGATTTAATCTCAAAATGCCTGCCACAGCATGGGCTAGGTCATACCAAAGGCAGCTGTCAGATATCCATCCCCAGGTGTATGCGGATGGCAGGAACCTAGCTGTTCAGATTATCACTTGGTTACTTCCAGGGTTCATTAAGATGAAGTTAGTATACTTGGCATATGCTTGCTAAGAGGGAATCTCAACTGAACTTGAACTATGGTTACGCAACAAGGTGGAGGAACCCACCATGGGGGGAGGGTGTGGGGAAGTGTGGGGAGAATCCCAGTTCCTATGAAATTACAACACAATGTAATTAATGAATAAATCTAATAAAAAAAAAAACAAAAACAAAACAAAAGCAAAAAAAAAAAGATGAAGTTTAGAGCCCGCAGTTGAAGCGGTATTGGAATCCAGACCCCATGATATGGGCTACAGGAGTCCTCCAGCATCATCTTAATCTCTGCCAACATTTGCCTAGGGATGATATTTTAAACAGTTTAATCATAATAGTAGCAGGAACTAACTTAATCACATGCCTTTAGCAAGTAGGAAAACAAAATGTGAAGCCTGGACTTTGCCACCCAACATCCCTCGCCACAACCTCCCCTGCCCTGGCGCTTTACCTTAGGTTCCCTAGTTTTGGTGTTTCTGCTATGTGAAGTAGGATTCGAGTTACAGCTTTTCCATGAGCCAAAATGAGTTATGAGCACTTCATGTATTTGTCAAGAAACTTCTCTGTGCCTTTGTTTCTCATCTGTTGAATAGGATCACTGATTCCTACCTTCTGAAAGTCAGTGATAGTGTGCTTGGTGTAACACTTGGCATGCAGAACGTAGCATTGTTGTTGCCATCTGTGGATCCACTTGCAAAGTATTAATCAGAAATTGGATTCCCTACATATTAAGTGAATATTTCTCAAATTTGAAATCTAAGAATAGGATGGCTTATCTGTAGGTCCCTTAGTTTAGGGACCGCTATGCTGCTGGTTTGACCTACGCACATAGAATGTACATATCAATATGTAATATTGTACCAAAAGACATACTCATAACCCAGGCTCAGAAATGACTAATCAAATCCTCAAACAGCAACAAGTGCTCATATAGACAGTATGAAAAGTACAGGTTCACAAATATTTCTTTTCCACATATATTCTTTATACAATGTTAACATTGTTATGGGAAAATAGCTGAATAGTTCCTTTTGTCCTTGCCAGCAAAGTGACACAACAAGAGGGTAACAGAGCCGGCATTTCTCAACATGCTCCTCTTTATTTTTCTCTAATTTAAATCTAGGCATCCCAGACTGGACGAGCCACACTTTATTGACCTAAACTGCTCAAATAGTGGACAATTACTTAATAAATCCTTCTCCAACTCTCTCCCCCATATCCGGCCACATGCTGTGATGCATGACTGCTGGTCTTGTCTGAAGGCTTCTCTAAGCCAGTGACTCACCATAGCCCTATTACCATGAAGCCAAAGATCAGCAGTCTCCTTATGTACAAACTATCGCTGCAAGTTTGATCAGTTCCTTTATTGCACGAGTAGGTACTGTTTATGACTCAGACAAAACTTTTCTCATGGCAATAACAAAGACAAATTAAGGATAAAGGGCCCGGTGGTGTGGCCTAGCGGCTAAAGTCCTCGCCTTGAAAGCCCCGGGATCCCATATGGGCGCCAGTTCTAATCCCGGCATCACCACTTTCCATCCAGCTCCCTGCTTGTGGCCCGGGAAATCAGTTGAGGATGGCCCAATGCTTTGGGACCCTGTACCTGCATGGGAGACCTGGAAGAGGTTCCTGGTTCCTGGCTTCGGATTGGCGTGCACCGGCCATTGCGGCTCACTTGGGGAGTGAATCATTGAACGGAAGATCTTCCTCCCTGTCTCTCCTTCTCTCTGTATATCTGACTTTGCAATAAAAATAAATAAATCTTTAAAAAAATAATAAAATAAAACAGAAGCCAAGAAGCAGCTCTAGACTTACCAGCCATGGAAAAGGGAGGCGCATGCTTGCAGTCGGCCCTTTGGAACGAATTCAGGATCTTGGGCTGTAACAAAATGAATAAATCTTTTTAAAAAATTAAAGATAAAAATTAACACTCTAAGTAAATGTACTTTTAAACCAAAAACTTTATTTTTTTCCCAACAGTTTTGATAGGTTGGCAGGAGAAGAGTCTACAACAATGTTTGTGTGAGTGCACTTCAAGACACCAATGGGAAAAAATGGAAATTAAGTGCAAGTGCAAAAAAACACTTGAAATCACTGCAGTTTTTTGTAATTTTTTTCAAAAACTTGAAGACCACTGGGTTCATGGATTTTAGGGCTTTTCTTTGCACCAAACTTCTATTTCAATTGCACTTTGCCAGAACTTTTTACCCACTCTTGCAGATGATCTCAAATCCATCAAAGCAAACTATCTCTATGGATTTTTCTTCAACTGAATCTCAGTGGAAGAAAATTCAAGGGTACACAGTACTTACTTCCACCTGATTGTCTAACTTCATAGCAACATTACTATGATACTCAAAATCACCATTACTTTTTCTATTGCTTTAAGATATTGAGATGTGACATCTCATTTCTAGTCAAGTCAGGCTTAATTATTTGGATCTACTCTCACTGATAAGCAGTAAAGCTAAATTTAAAGCATCTTCCTTAGCAACTGAAAAGCTGGCAAAACAGTATCTGGCAAAAACTGACAGGACAAAAAAGAACCTCATGCGATAAAACCTGAGAGCTGCGTTTGTGGGCTCTGTGACCTGAACACATTTGGAAGTGACATTTAGGAGAGGGTCAGACATCAGAGCCCTGTGTCTGCTGGAAGTTGAGAAGCTACTAGCAGACACACTCCCAAAAGTTTCCACTGGACATCAGTAAGAATAAATGAGACACAGCAGAGTCCTCATATACCATTCCAGCCCGAGATTATATAGCTGTATTTTTAAAGATTTTTCTTTGTAAAGGCAGATCTATACAGAGAAGGAAAAATAGGAAGATCCTCCATCTGCTGATAAAGTGACAATGGCCTGAGCGGAGTTGATGCGAAGCCAGGAGTTAGGAGCTTTTTCTGTGTCCCCAGGCTTTGGGCCATCCTATAGTGCTTTCCCAGGCTGCAAGCAGGGAGCTGGATGGGCAGTGGAGCAGCAGACACGCAGTGGCACCCATATGGGATCCTGGTGACTTCCAGGCAAGGATTTAGCCACTAGGCCACTGTGCTGGGTCCTTGGGATCATAGTTTAAGGGAATTAATTTCAAGTCCTGAGCATCAATGAGGGGGTCGCAGGTGGGTAGGGAAGAGGTAAATCCTCTCCAGAGAGGTTAGTTTTCTGAGACCTCCACATTTATTGCTATATACAAACTTGCAAAATAATCTGTATGAAAGATTAGGTACACCAGGAAATAGGATATCAAGAGTGAGAAAAAGCAGAAGTAGATCCATGAATTGCACATTGAGAAACTGTAACCATGGGAAATGTGATCAACATTGTCTTTAAAGCAATAAAATACAAGCAGATTTAGAAGCAGAAGCAAAAGACATGGACTTGAAAATGATCTACTAGAACTTCTGGAAATGAAATTTTATACACAAAGTATTACCAAGTCAATAGATTTAGTCTATTAGACATACTTGACATGGGCAAAGCAGGCAGGCAGTGAGGGACAGGAAGCTGAATACTGCCAACACCCTAGCCATCCACACTGCCATCTCCTCCAGGCTGTTTCCACATGGCCAAAGCCTCAACACACCTGCTCTGCATCCTGCAGCTAAGCCTCACTTTGCATCAGGTACCAGGTGTCCTTAACCACCATAAGGAGCTCACCACACATACTATAGCTACACTCCTTATGCTAGAAGGAAAATGTAACCCCAGCCAGGTGGGGAAATTGTCCCTTTTGAGATTGCCTGCACACATATCTGAGTGAGGACTGTCCTTTTGTCCTACTGTTCATCTGTCTCTCCTTTGTGTTCTTACTTGTAGATGACAAAAGCCTGCAGTTGAAGTCTAGCTGGGCGGGCGGGGGGGGGGGGGCTGGCAGGAGCTGAGCCTCTCCAACTACCTCCAGGTCTCCTGAGCACTACAACACCACCAGGAGGCTGCATTTCCCACAATTAGTAAACTGAGATCAAAGACGTTGTAGAGCATGGAGGTGCAAAACATGTCAAGAGACAAACAGAACTCCTGACATGATGGTTGAAAATGAATCCCAACCTGTTTAATCCGAGTTCTAGGATTTCCAGAAAGAAAGACAATGAGCAGAGGTAGTCTGAATTTTCTCCATAGTAACTGTCTACACGTTTTTTTAATGCCAGTTATTTCTTCAAAAGCATCTGATTTTCATGAAAGCAATCACTGGAAAACTATTTTGTTACTTCAAATAAAAATAACAGCATTGTAAAATAACAGACAACAGTTCCTGGGCTTGGGAAAACATAGCACTACACAGGTGAAACATACATAAAGCATATGATGGGGAACAAGAGGCCCTGACCATAGGAGTATCTTCAGCTCGGTAGCAACGAGCAGACAGCAGTTCCCGGGCTTGGGAAAACATAGCACTACACAGGTGAAACATACATAAAGCATATGATGGGGAACAAGAGGCCCTGACCATAGGAGTATCTTCAGCTCGGTAGCAATGAGCAGACAGCAGTTCCCGGGCTTGGAAGCATTTTGCACTTGCATAGGTGTTGCACACAAAAAGGCATACGATGGGGTACAAGAGGCCTAGACCCAATCTCACAGACTCTGCTGTTCCTCTGCCAACAGATCAACCCACAGTTACAACACAAGGGTGCCCACCCGCTCATGTGCATCAGTAAAGTCCTATTGTTCCATAACTCTGGCAGTCTGTACTGCAACCTTGTTCATTGTCACCAAGGTAACTGGTGGTGGCAGCTGCTGATGTACTGGCTATGGTGGTCGCCACTATGCCAGTCTCTTTTATTCTTTATCAGGCCAACAGAGGCCTCTCCATCAGTCGCAACAGACACAGGCAGGATTCAGGGCAGGGGCTGAAGAACAGCAGAATCACAATTGCCATTCCAGCACGCTGTCAGGGTGCACTGGAACGTGGTGTCATTCACTTCAGAGGTGTTTTCTGTATGTGAGAGAGAAACATGGGGATAACACAGACAGACACAAGCTTCAAATTCAAGGAGCTGAGGTTCACCCATGTGAGCGAGTCCTCAAGTTCAGAGGAATGATGGAACTAATAGATTCCACAGGAATCATTGAATTCCTAAAGAAGGGAAAATGGGGTGCTTGCCAGTCATGTCCAAACCCCACAAAGCTGCCACGTAGAGAAGGTGGGTATTTTCCCTGTGGTAAAACAGGGAAATGATAAGCAAAAGCACGGGCAGAGATTATGCTATTTATAAAGGGAGGGCCAGACCCCCAACAGCTGGGGTCACACACCAGACAGTCTGATAGTCTGGTTATGATAGAAACTGGCAGGAAATGTCGGAACCTGGTGCTCATAGCAGAAAGACAAGATAAAGAGAGGGGTGCTTCACAAATACTAACATACTTACATAATATATAAAGGCCTAATATACCTGCCTGAGGGGGAACCTCTCACGGAGGCCCCAGCAGAGATGGAGAGGGATTCCGAGTGGGACCCTGAGGCTGAGGACCCAGCAGAGGGCTTCCTGAGTGGGACCCTCTCACTGAGGACACAGCACAGAGAGAGGGGAGGTCAGAGGGTTACTCTCGCTGAGGCAAGAGCAGAGGGGCTCCCAAGAGGGACCCTCTCGCTGAGACCCCAGCAGAGAGGGAGGGTGGTCCGAGGGGAAACTTCTTGCTGATGCCCCAACAGAGGGGGTCCCGAGGTGGTACCTCTCTCGCTGAGGCCCCAGGAGAGGTGGTGCCCAGGGGGACCTTCTCGCTGAGGACCCAGCAGAGAGGTAGTGAGACTCAGGGGTCTCTCTCACTGAGGCCCCAGAAGACGGGGTCCTGAGGGGGGCCCTCTGGCTGAGTCCCCAACAGAGAGAGGTTCGGGCTCTGAGGATCTCTCTCGCTGAGGCCCCAGGAGAGGGGTTCCGAGGGGACCATCTCGCTGAGTCCCCAGCAACGAGGAAGGGGTCCCCGGGGGTCCCATTAGCTGAAGCCCAGGTAGAGAGAGAGGGCGGTCTGAGGAGGACCATCTCACTGAGACCCAGGCAGAGGGGCTCACAAGATGGATCATCTTGCAGATGCCCTAGCAGATTTAGAGGGGATAGGGGGGCCAAGGGTCCCTCTCACTGAGGCCCCAGCAGAGTAGGTCCCGAGTGGGACCTTCTCGCTGAGGCCCCAGGAGGCAGAGAGACAGACAGAGAGGGCAGCCGATGGTCCTTCTCCCTGAAGCCCCAGCAGACTGGGTCCCGAGGGGGAACCTCTAGCTGAGGCCCGAGCAGCGAGGAAGGGAGGGTCCGAGGGGAACCTTCTTCCTGAAGCCCCAGCAGAGTGGGTCTCAAGGGGGACCCTCTTGCTGAGGCCCCAGCAGAGGAGGTCCCAAGGTGGACGATCTTACTGTGGCACCAGCAGAGGTGGTCCCGAGGGAAAACCTCTCGCTCTGGACCCAGCAGAGGGGTTTGCGAGGGGAACCCTCTCTCTGCGGCCCCAGCAGCGAGGGAGGGGAGCGCCGGGGTCCCTTTCGCTGAAGCCCAGCAGAGGGGCTCCAGAGTGTGACCCTTTTGTTGAGGCTCCAGCAGAGACAGAGGGGTTATATGAGAGGGGTATCCTCTTCCTGAGGCCCGAGAAGATGGGGTGCCCGACGGTTACCTTCCTGCTGAGGCTGAACAGAGAGGGAGGGCGTGTCCGAGGGGGACGCTGTAACTGAGGTCCCAGGAGAGATGGAGGGGTGCTCGGGGGTTCGTCTCGCTGAGGCCCCAGCAGCTAGGGAGGGGGGCTCTGGGAGTCCCACCCGCTTAGGCCACAGCAGACGGGGTCCCGAGGGGGACCCTCTCTCAGAGGCCCCAGCAGAGATAGAGGCTCTGGCTGGGAGGGTCCCTCTCGCTGAGGCCCCAGCACAGAGGGTCCCCAGGGGGATAATCTTGCTGTGGCCCCAGTAGAGGTTGTCCCGAGTGGGACCCTCTTGCTGAGGCCCCAGATGTGAGGGAGGGAGGGTGAAGGTGACCCTCACCCTGAGGACCCAGCAGATAAGGAAGTGGGCTCCGGGGGTGCATCTCGCTGAGGCCCCAGCACAGGGCGTCCTGAGGGGGTATCCTCTCACTGAGGACCCAGCAGAGAGGGTAGGTGGCACCAGGGGTCCCTCTCACTGAGGCCCCAGCAGAGGGATTCCAGAGGGGGACCCTCTCGCTGAGGCCCCAGCAGCGAGGGATGGGTTGCCGGGGGTCCCTCTAGCTGAAGCCCAGGCAGAGGGGCTCCAGAGTGTAACCCTCTCATTGAGGCTCCAGCAGAGATGGAGGCGGTGTCCGAGGGGGACCCTCTTCCTGAGGCCCGAGGAGAAGGGGCCCCGAAGGGTACCTTCTCGCTGAGGCTCCAGCAGAGAGGGAGGGGGCGTAAGAGGGGGACCCTCTCACTGAGGCCCCAGCAGAGATGGAGGGGTGCTGGGGTCAGTATCACTGAGGCCCTAGCAGCGAGGGAGGGGGGCTCTGGGGGTCCCTCTCGCTTAGGGCCCAGCAGGTGGGGTTCCGAAAGGGACCCTCTCTCAGAGGCCACAGCAGAGATTGAGTCTCTGGCTGGGAGGGTCCCTCTCGCTGAGGCCACAGCAGAGAAAGGGTCCCTCTCGCTGAGGCCCCAGCAGAGGTTGTCCCGAGTGGGACCCTCTCACAGAGGCACCAGCAGAGAGAGGGAGGGTCCAAGGAACACGCTTTCACAGAGCCACCAGCAGAGGAGCTCCCCAGGGTGACCCTCTCACTGTGGCCCCAGCAGCTAGTAGGTGGGCTGTGGTGGTCCCTCTTGCTGAGTCTGCAGCAGTGGAGTCCCGAGGGGGACCCTCTCGCTGAGGCCCCAGCAGAAACAGACAGAGAGAGAGAGGAAGACGATGGTCCCTCTCACTGAGGCCCCAGCAGAATAGGTTCAGAGCGGGACCCTCTCGCTGAGGCACCAGCAGCGTGAGGGTCCCTCTTGCTGATGCCCCAGCTGAGGGGGTCCCAAGGGGGACACCCTCGCTGAGGTCCCAGCAGACAGAGATGTGCGGTCCGAGGGGCACCCTCTCGCTGAGGCCCCAGCAGAGGAGGTACCAAGGTGGACAATCTCGCTGAGGCCCCAGTACAGGGGGTCCCGAGTGGTCTCTTTTGCTGAGGCCCCAGCAGTGAGGGAGGAGTCGCCAGGGGTCTCTCTCTCTGAGGCCCCAGCAGAGGGGGTCCCTATGGAGACCCTCTCGCTGAGGCCTCAGCAGAGAGAGGGGGGCTAGGGTCCCACTCCCTGAGGCCCCAGCAGAGAGAAGGGGGAGTCCAAGTGCTAACTTCTCTTGGGTCCCCAGCAAAGAGAGAGAGAGAGAGGGGTGCCAAGTGTCCCTCTCTCTGAGGCCCCAGCAGAGTGGGTCCCTATGGAGACCCTCTCGCTGAGGCCCCAGTAGAGGGTGTCTCAAGCGAGTTCCTCTCGATGAGGCCCCAGCAGAGATAGAGGCTCTGGCTGGGAGGGTCCCTCTCGCTGAGGTTCCAGCACAGAGACAGGGTCCTTCTCGCTGAGGCCCGAGTAGAGGTTGTCCCGAGGGGGACCTTCTCACTGAGGTCCCAGCAGTTAGAGAGGGAGGGTCCGAGAGTGACCCTCTCGCTGAGTCCCCAGCAGAGTGAGTCCCCAGGGTGACCCTCTCGCTGAGGCCCCAGCAGAGAGAAAGGGGGGTCTGAGAAGGAACCTCTCGCTGACACCAGCAGAGTGGGTTCCAAGGTGTACCTTCTTGCTGAGGTTCCAGCGGAAAGGGAGGGGGTGTCCCACTGGGGACCCTCTTGCTGTGGACCCAGCAGAGATGGAGGGGGGCTTGGGAGTCCTTCTCGCTTAGGCCGCAGCAGCAGAGGGGGGCGCTGGGGGACCCTCTCGCTGAAACGCCAGCAGAGGGGGTCTCAAGGGAGTCCTTCTCAATGAGGCCCCAACAGATGGGATCCCGAGGGGACCCTCTCGCTGAGGCCCCATCAGAGAGAGAGAGAGAAAGGGTGTGGTTGTGAGTCCCTCTCGCTGAGGCCCCATCAGAGAGAGAGAGAAAGGGGGTGGTTGCGAGTCCCTCTCACTGAGGCCCTGGCATCAAGTGAGTGGGGCTCTGGGGTGCCTCTCACAGAGGACCCAGCAGAGAGGTAGTGGGACTCAGGGGTCCCTCTCACTGAGGCCGCAGAAGATGGGGTCTTGAGGGGGACCCTCTGGCTGAGTCCCCAACACAGAGAGAGTGTTGGGCTCTGAGGATCTCTCTTGCTGAGGCCCCAGCAGAGAGTGTAGGTGGCACTAGGGGTCCCTCTTGCTGAGGCCCCAGGAGAGGGATTCCAGAGGGGACCATCTCACTGGGGCCCAAGCAGCGAGGAAGAGGTCCCCGGGGGTCCCACTAGCTGAAGCCCAGGTAGAGAGAGAGGGGGGTCCGACGAGGACCATCTCGCTGAGACCCAGGCAGAGGGGCTCACGAGATGGACCATCTTGCAGATGCCCCAGCAGATAGGGAGGGGATGGGGGGGCCAAGGGTCCCTCTCACTGAGGAACCAGCAGAGTGGGTCCCCAGGGGACCGGCTCTTGTGGCTCATTTGGAGAGTGAATCATCGGACAGAAGATCTTTCTCTCTGTCTCTTCTCCTCTCTGTATATCTGACTTTGGAATAAAATACATAAATCTGTTTAAATAAAAAAAAAGGTAGGGCAGCATGGGGCACCCTCGTGGCCACCAGGACTCACTGCAGGATGCTCATCCAAGGCTCTCCTGCCAAATCAATGGAAATACCCCAGCTCAGAGAGGCATTTACTCTCAATGACACTCTTTTTAGAGCTTGCACACAAGTCCCATGACGGAAGCCATATGCATGCCCTGGGGGTCTGCCTTGACAGCTAAAAGCAGTCTAGAGTCACAGCACAGCACACAGCATACTCCCTCGCAGGAGGCTAGCAGCTTTCTGTCTTTTCCTTCCTCCCTCCTGCCTCCCTCTGTCCTCTTTTCTTGGAAGCACAGAGGAACAGAGAGGGAGAGACAGAATCTTTCTTGCCTCTGCTGGCTCACATCCCCAAGGACCACCACCAGAGCCAGCTGTGGCTGGGTCAGGACAAGCCCAGGACCCAGGAGCTCCCTCCAGATCTCCCAAAGGGGCACAGGGGCACACGGGCACAGGGACACAAGCCCCTGCAGCATCCTCCGCTGCTCTCCCAGGAGGATCGGCAGGGAGCTGGACTGCAGGGGAAGCAGCCAGGATTTGAAGCAGCATCCATACAGGCCATCCACCTGGCAGGCTGAGGCTTGACCCACTGGGACAATTCCCTGCACCACACCACACCACACCACACCACACCAATCCTTGCTGGACCCTTCAGCAGCTCCTTCACCAGGCTGCTGAAGGTGCCTGTCCCCCTGCCTTGCACAACTTATGCCGTTCCGTACTGTGAGAGCGGCCAGTACAGACGAGGGATCCAGGCATGTTGCTACTCTACCTGTCCTGGGGAGAAGGACCTCTGTGAAGAACAGATGTCAGCTGTTGGGATGTCTTGTGGAAGATGGCACATCAGCGGCGGCCAACGGTCCACAGCTGACCACCAGGAGAAAGAGTCTTGAATCCAGAAGGATCCATGGAGGAGGGTGAAGCACTCCCTGGTGAACAAGAGGGCAGCAGCATCTGGCTGGAGGCTGTGAGGCCAAATTCCTGCCTCCAAAGCACATGACAGGGATGGCTGACCCCTCAAGTGCTAGCTAGAGATAGGAAAGGCAGCTTTGTGCACCCTGTTGTGTGCAGGAAGCACAGGCCCTGAAAGCCCTACATTGTGCGGGCCTTGGTGTCTCCCCAGCCATCATCATATGTGCTGTGCAGTAGGGCTGCATGTTGCAGGGTGCTTTCTTTAGCAGCTAGGGCCTGGGACTTCCTATTGCAGATGGCTGGTGACCTCTGGTGCCTACTTGCCCATCCACCTGGCTCCTGGCTTAGGAGCCCACATGCCCAGACACCACTCAGCTAGGCCAAGGCAGGCCGAGTAGTGTATCACCCTAACCACCACCCAACACATGCAAAAATACATGAAGTCGGGGCCCATCAGTGTGGCCTAGTGGCCAAAGTCCTTGCCTTGAATGCACCGGGATCCCATATGGGCACCGGTTCTAATCCCGGATGCTCCACTTCCCATCCAGCTCCCTGCTTGTGGCATGGCAAAGCAGTCGAGGACGGCCCAAAGCTTTGGGACCTTGCACCCACATGGAAGACCCGGAAGAGGTTCCAAGTTCCCATCTTCGGATTGGCGTGCACCAGCCATTGCGGCTCACTTGGAGAGTGAATCATTGGACGGAAGATCTTCCTCTCTGTCTCTCCTCCTCTCTGTATCTCGGACTTTGTAATAAAAAAAAAAAAAAGGTCCATGAAGCCCTCTTGGCAGCCTATCAACTAGCTGCTCCACTTGCCAAGAATCCCCGGAGCCTGCATCTCAGGGTGCTCTGTGAGTAATGGGGGTGGCGGTAAGGTTTCCCAGGACCTCATCTGGCCAAGTACAACCCCAGTGGGCTGGTGTTTAACACCAGCTCTCAGAGGGCTCTGAGGACGCAGGCATGGGACTCCAGCTCCCTGAGGGCCTGTGGGCATGCTGATGTGGGGTCCAACTCCCAGGGTTCTTTAAGTGCCCTGCTGTTAAAGGCACCCTGACACTTCCTATCACAGAGGCCTGGGCTGATGCTAGGCCCCAAACGTCCTCCTCCCTCCCGGGCTTTGGTATGTGGGCTGTTCGGCCTTGGAGCCTTGATCTTTCAACAAATACTGTCCGGGACCCCCACCTGATGCTAGGATGGCTCGGGTTGGACTGTCTAG
This sequence comes from Ochotona princeps, assembly GCF_030435755.1. Taxonomy (NCBI): domain Eukaryota; kingdom Metazoa; phylum Chordata; class Mammalia; order Lagomorpha; family Ochotonidae; genus Ochotona; species Ochotona princeps. The sequence goes on along the minus strand of NC_080832.1, from coordinate 153,965,654 downwards.
AGGTGAGAAGGCCTGAGCCCACCAGGGGTAGAAAGGGCAGCTTGGGGCCCGGTGCCATAGTCTAGCAACTAAAGTCCTCGCCTTGGACGAGCCTGGATCCCATATGGGCACCGGTTCTAATCCCGGCTGCTCCACTTCCCAACCACATCCCTGCTTGTGGCCTGGGAAAGCAGTCGAGACGGCCCAAAGCTTTGGAAACTTGCACCCACATGGGAGATCTAGAAGAGGCTCCAGGTTCCTGGCTTTGGATCGGCATACACCAGCCATTGTGGCTCACCTGGGGAGTGACTCATCAGACGGAAGATCTTCTTCTCTGTCTCTCCTCCTCTCTGTATATCTGACCTTGGAATAAAATAAATAAATGTGTAAAAAAAAAAAAAAAAAAAGAAAAGAAAAGAACGAACGAACGGCGGCTTTGGGCGACCTCTCGTGGCCACCAGCACTCAGTGCAGGACGCTCATCCAAGGCTCTCCAGCATGGATGAAGGTTCTCTGTTGCAGGACACCAGCAGGAAGGAGCGTCCTCTGCTGGCAGACCCAAAAAGAGAGGAGGGTCCTCTGCTGCAGGACCCCAGCAGAAATGAGGGTCCTCTACTGCCGAACGCCAGCATAGAGGAGGATTCTCGGAAGTCGGACCCAACAGAGAGGATGGTCATCTGGTGCTGGAATCCTAGCAGAAAAGAAGGTCCTCTGATGCTGGACTCAGCAGAGACGAGGGTGCTCTGCTTCTGGACCCCAGCAGAGAGGAGGGTCCTCTGCTGCTGGGCCACAGCAGAAGATGAGTCTTCTCTGGTGTTGCACTACAGCAGACAGGAGGGTCCTCTGCTGCCAGATCCCAGCAGAGAGGAAGGTCCTCTGCTGCTGGACCCCAGCAGTGAGGAGGGTCCTCTGCTGCTGGACCCAATCAGAGAGGGGGGTCCTCTGGTGCCGGACCCCAGGAGCAGAGGAGGGTAATCTGGTACCAGACGCCAGCAGGGAGGTGGTTAATGTGGTGCCGGACACCAGCAGAGGGAGGAAGGTCCTCTGCTGCTGGACCTCAGCAGTGAGGAGGCTCCTCTACTGGAGGACCCAATTAGAGAGGGGGGTCCTCTGGTGCCGGGCCCCAGCAGCAGTTGAGGGTCCTGTGCTGCAGGACCCATGCAGAAAGGGGAGTCTTTTGGTGCCGGACCCAAGCAGCAGAGGAGGGTACTCTGATGCAGGACCCTAGGAGCAGAGGACGGTCCTCTGGTGCCAGACGACAGCAGGGAGGAGGGTCCTGTTGTACCGGACCCCAGCAGCAGAGGAGGATCCTCTGGTGCCGGAACCCAGCAGAGAGAGATTCCACTACTGTCGGACCCCAGCAGAGAGGAGGCTCCTTTGCTGCAGGAACACAGCAGAGAACAGGGTCTTCTGCAGCCACACCCCAGCAGAGGGGAGGGTACTCTGATTACGAACACCTGCAGCGGAGGGGGGTCTTCTTCTGCTGTACCCCAGCAGAGACCAGGGTCCTCAACTGCCTGTCCCCGGTAGGAAGGAGTGTCTTCTGGAGCCTGACCCAAGCAGAGAGGTCCTCTCCTGCTTCCTCTCTTTGGTGTTCAGCAGGATTGGAGGGTCCTTGGCTGCTGGACTCCAGCAGAGAGAAGGGTCCTCTGCAGCATTTTACTCGCTGGACCCTAGCACAGACGAGGGTCCTCACGTGCTAGACACAGCAGAGAGGAACGTCATATGGTGCCGAACCCAGGCAGAGAGGTGGGTCCTCTGCTGCTTCCTCTTTGTTTTGGCAGAGCAGAGAGGAGTGTCCTCTGATGCTGGATCACAGAAGAGAGGAGGGTCCTCTGCTGCTTCCTCCCTGCTGGGGTCCAGCAGAGGAGGTCCACTGCTTCTGGACCCCAGCAGTGAGTGGGACCTCTGCTCCTGGACCCCAGCAGAGCGAAGGGTTCTCTGTTGCCAGACCCCAGCAGAAGAAGGGGTCCTCTGCTCCCCGACCACAACAGAAGAGGAGGGTCATCTGCTGAGGCCTCTCTTTAAAGTCCATGAGGAAACGAGGGTCCTTTAGAACTTCTTCTCTGCTGAGGTCTGCTGAGGTCTGTTGCCGGACCCCAGCAGCAGAGGAGGGACCTCCACTGCTGAACCCCAGCAGGGAGGTGGGTCCTTGGCTGCCAGGCCCCAGCAGGGAAGTGGGTCCTCTGTTGCCAGACCCCAGCAGAGAGGAGTGTTCTGTGCTGCGAGACCCAGCAGAGAGCATGGTCCTCTGCTGCCGGACCCCAGCAGAAGAGGAGGTTCCTCTGCCGCATCCTCTCTTTGGGGTCGAACAGGAGTTGAGTGTCCTTTGTACTTCCTCTCTGCTGGGGTCCAGCAGCAGAGGAGGGTCCTATGCTGCAGGTGTCCCACAGGAGAGTAGGAACTCTGCTGCTTAAACCCAGCAGAAGTGGTGTGTCATCTGCTGCAGGACCCCAGCAGAGTGGAGGTTCCTGTGCTGCTTCCTCTGGTGCTGGACCCCAGCAGAGAAGAGGGTCCTCTTGTGCTAGACCCATGCAGAGAGGGGGTCCTCTGCTGCCGGAAACCATCAGAGAGGCGGCTCCTTTGCTGCTACCTCTCTGCTGGGGTCCAACAGAGTGGAGGGTCCTCTGTTTCCAGACCCCAGCAGCAGAGCAGGGTGCTCTGGTGCTGGAAAACAGCAGGGAGTAGGGTCCTCTGCTGCCGGCACCATCAGCAGAGGTGGGTCCTCTGGTGCCAGAACCAAGCTACAGAGGGGGGTCCTCTGCTACCAGACCCCAGCAGCAGTAGAGCATCCTCTTCTTCCGTAAAACAGCAGGGAGAATGGTTCTCTGCTGCCAGACCCCAGCAGCAGAGGAGGGTCTTCTGGTGCCGGACACCAGCAGCAGAAGGGGGCGTCACTGGTGCGGGAACAGAGCACAGAGTAGGGTACTCTGCTGCCAGACCCCTGCAGAGAGCAGGATTCTGCGCTGCAGGACCCCAGAAGAGAAAGAGGGTCCTCTCGTGCTAGACCCCAGGAGAGGAGGGTGCTCTGCTGGGGGGTTCCAGCACGTAGGAGGGTCATCCTGTGCTGGACCCCAGCACAGAGGGGTGTCATCTGGTGAAACACCCCAGCACAGAGAAAGATCCTCTGTTGCTGGACCCCAGCAGAGAGGGAGGTCCTCTGGTGCCAGACCCCAAAAGCAGAGGAGGGTCATCTACTGCCAGACCACAGTAGGGAGGAGTGTCCTCTGCTGTCTGACCTGAGCAGTAGAGGATTGAACTCTGGTGCCGGGCCCCAGCAGAGATGAAGGTCCTCTGCTGCTCGAGCAAGCTGAGAGGAGGGTCCTCTGGTGCTGGACCCCAGCAGAGAATGGTGTCCTCTATTGATGGACCCCAGCAACAGAGGAGGGTTCTCTGTTGCTGGACGCCAGCAGAGTGTAGGGTGTTGTTGTGCCGGACCCCAGCAGAGAGGAGGGACTCTGCTGCCGTACCAAGGCAGGGAGGAGGGTCCTCAGCTGCAGGAATCCAGCAGAAGAAGGGTCCTCTGCTGCCAGACCCCAGCAGCAGAGGGGGTCCTCTGGTGCCGGACCCTAGCATCAGAGGGGAGTCCTGTGCTTCCAGAAACCAACAGCAGAGGGAGGAACTCTGCTGCTGGACCCCAGCAGAACATGGGTGTTGTCTGCAGCCAGAACCCAGCAAAAGGAGTGTCATTTGCTACCAAACCCCAGCAGGACAAGGGGGTCCTCTGGTACCGAAACCCAGCAGCAGAGGAGGGTTCTTTGCTGCCAGACCCAAACAGCATAAGGGGGCTCTCTGCTGCCGGAATCCAGCAGAGAGGACTTCCTCTGCTGCCGGACATTAGGAGAGAGCATAAGGGGGTTCTCTGCTGCTGGACTCCAGCAGAGAGGACTTCCTCTACTGCTGGACATCCATAGAGAGGAGGGTTCTCTGCTGCAGGACGCCAGTAGAAGAGTAGGATCCTCTGCGTGTCCTCCCTTTGGGGTCCAGCAGGGAACAAGGTTCCTCTGCAACTTCCCCTATGCTGTGGTCCAGCAGCAGAGGCGGGTCCTCTGCTGCAGGGGTCCAGCAGGAGAGGAGGGTCCTTTGCAGCTACCTCTCCACTGGGGTCCAGTAGCAGAGGTGGGTCCTCTGCTGCCGCACCCCAGCAGCAGAAGGAGGCAATCTAGTGCTGGACCCCAGCAGAGTGGAGGGTCCTCTGCCGCTGGACCCCAGTAGGAGAGGAGAGTACTTGGGTACTGCACCACAGCAGAACAAGGTGTTCCTCTGATTCGGACCCTAGCAGCAGAGGGGAGTTCTCTGCTGCAGGAACCCAGCAGAAGGAGTGTTCTCTGCTGCCATTCTCCAGGAGCATACGGAGGTCCTCTGGTGCTGGACCCCATCAGCAGAGGGGGATCTTCTGGTGCCGGACGCCAGCAGCAGAGGAGGGTCCTCTGGTGCTAGACCCCAGCAGAGAGGGTTGTCATCTGGTTTCAGACAACAGCAGCAGTGGTGGATGCTCTGCTGCTGTACCCAGCAGAGAGGGTGGTCCTCTGCCACCAGACCCCACCTGGGAGGAGGGCCCTCTTGCCTCGGGAACCCAGCAGGGAGGAGGGTTTTCTGGTGCCAGACCCCAGCAGCAGAGGAGGTCCACTGGTGCCGGACCCCAGCAGCAGAAGAGGGTCCTCTGCTGACGGACCCCAGCAGGGAGGAGGATCCTCTGCTGCAGGAAACCAGCAGAAACAGGGTCCTCATCTGTCGGATCCCAGCTGAAGATTAGGGTCCTGTGCTTTGTCCTCTCTTTGGGGTCCAGCAGGAGATGAGTGTCCTCTGCAACTTCCTCTCTGCTGTGGTCCCATAGCAGAGGAGACTCCTCTAGGCTGGAGTTCAGCAGCTGAGAAACCTCCTCTCTGCTGTGTCAGGCAGGAGATGATGCTCTGCTGCTGGGATCTGACAGCAGGAGAGGAGGGTCCTCTGCTGCTGGAACAGGAAAGAAGAGGAGGGTCCTCTGTTGCAGGACTCCAGCTGAGAGGAACGTCCTCTGCTGCTTCCTTTCTGCTGCACTCCAGCAGAGAGAAGGGTTCTCTCATGCTAGACACCAGCAGAGAGGATGGTCTCTGCTGCTTCCTCTCAGCTGGGGTCCAGCAGAAGAGTAGGGTCCTCTGCTGTCGGACGCAGCAGCGGTGGAGGGTCTTCTAATTCCGGGCCCCAGCAGAGAGGAGGGTATTCTGCTGCTCCACCCCAGCAGAGAGGAGGGTCCTCTGGTGCTGGACCCAAGCAGAGAGGGGTGTCCTCTGGTGCCCGATCCAAGCAGCAGAGGGGGTTCTGTTTTGCTGGACCTCAGCAGAGAGGGGGGTCCTCTGGTGCCTGACCCAACAGGTGACGGGGGTCCTCTGGTGCCAGACCACAGCAGTGAGGAGGGAGGACCTCCACTCCTGTAAGCCAGCAGAAGAGGGGGGTCCTCTGCTGCCAGACTCAACAGAAGGAGGGTCATTTGCTGCCAGACCCAGTAACATAGAAGGGTCCTTTGGTGTCGCACCCCAAGAGCAGAGGGGGTTCTCTGCTGCCGCACCCCAGCAGCAGAAGGCGGTCCTCTGGTGCTGGACCCCAGCAGAATGGAGTGTCCTCTGCTGCCGGAACCCAGCAGAAGGAGGGTCCTCCGCTGCCAGATCGCAGCAGCAAAGGAGGGTTATGTGGTGCCGGACACCAGCAAGAGAGGGGATCCTCTGGTGCCGGGCCCCACCAACAGAGGAGGGTCTTCTGCAGCCGGACCACAGCAGGGAGGAGGTTTCTCTCATTGCGGGCTTCAGCAGGGACAATGGTCCTCTACTGCCGGACCCCAGCAGCCGGGGAGGGTCATCTGGTACCACACCCGAACAGCAGATGAGGGTCCTCTGCTACCAGAACACAGCAGAAGGAGGGTCCTCTGCTGCCAGACCCCAGCAACAGAGGGCGGTCCTCTGGTGGCAGACCCCAACAGCTGAGGGGGGTCTTCTGGTGCCCGACCACAGCAGCAGAGGGAGGACCTCCACTCCTGGACACCAGCAGAAGAGGGGGGTTCCTCTGCTGCCAGACCCAGTAGCAGAGGCGGGTCCTTTGGTGTCGGACCCCAAGAGCAGAGGGGGTTCTCTGCTGCCACACCCCAGCAGCAGAAGGTGGTAATCTGGTGCTGGACCCCAGCAGAGTGGAGGGTCCACTGCCGCTGGACCCAGCAGGAGAGGAGAGTACTTGGGTACTGCACCACAGCAGAACAAGGTGTTCCTCTGGTGCCGGACTCTAGCAGCAGAGGGGAGTTCTCTGCTGCAGGAACCCAGCAGAAGGAGTGTTCTCTGCTGCCATTCTCCAGGAGCATACGGAGGTCCTCTGGTGCTGGACCCCATCAGCAGAGGGGGATCTTCTGGTGCCGGACGCCAGCAGCAGAGGAGGGTCCTCTGGTGCTAGACCCCAGCAGAGAGGGTTGTCATCTGGTTTCAGACAACAGCAGCAGTGGTGGATGCTCTGCTGCTGTACCCAGCAGAGAGGGTGGTCCTCTGCCACCAGACCCCACCTGGGAGGAGGGCCCTCTTGCCTCGGGAACCCAGCAGGGAGGAGTGTTTTCTGGTGCCAGACCCCAGCAGCAGAGAAGGTCCGCTGGTGCCGGACCCCAGCAGCAGAAGAGGGTCCTCTGCTGACGGACCCCAGCAGGGAGGAGGATCCTCTGCTGCAGGAAACCAGCAGAAACAGGGTCCTCATCTGTCGGATCCCAGCCGAAGATTAGGGTCCTGTGCTTTGTCCTCTCTTTGGGGTCCTGCAGGAGATGAGTGTCCTCTGCAACTTCCTCTCTACTGTGGTCACATAGCAGAGGAGACTCCTCTAGGCTGGAGTTCAGCAGCTGAGAAACCTCCTCTCTGCTGTGTCAGGCAGGAGATGATGCGGCTCTGCTGCTGGGATCTGACAGCAGGAGAGGAGGGTCCTCTGCTGCTGGAACAGGAAAGAAGAGGAGGGTCCTCTGCTGCAGGACTCCAGCTGAGAGGAACGTCCTCTGCTGCTTCCTTTCTGCTGCACCCCAGCAGAGAAGGGTCCTCTCATGCTAGACACCAGCAGATAGGATGGTCCTCTGCTGCTTCCTCTCAGCTGGGGTCCAGCAGAAGAGTAGGGTCCACTGCTGTCGGACGCAGCAGAAGTGGAGGGTCTTCTAATGCCGGGTCCCAGCAGAGAGGAGGGTATTCTGCTGCTCCACCCCAGCAGAGAGGAGGGTCCTCTGGTGCTGGAACCCAGCAGAGAGGGGTGTTCTCTGGTGCCCGATCCAAGCAGCAGAGGGGGTTCTCTTTTGCTGGACCTCAGCAGAGAGGGAGGTCCTCTGGTGCCTGACCCAACAGGTGACGGGGGTCCTCTGGTGCCGGACCACAACAGTGAGGAGGGAGGACCTCGACTCCCGGAAACCAGCAGAAGAGGGGGGTCCTCTGCTGCCAGACCCAACAGAAGGAGGGTCCTTTGCTGCCAGACCGAGTAGCATAGAAGCGTCCTTTGTTGTCGCACCCCAAGAGCAGAGGGGGTTCACTGCTGCCGCACCCCAGCAGCAGAAGGCGGTCCTCTGGTGCTGGACCCCAGCAGAGTGGAGTGTCCTCTGGTGCCAGACCGCAGCAGCAGAGGAGGGTCATGTGGTGCCGGACCCCACCAACAGAGGAGGGTCTTCTGCAGCCGGACCGCAGCAGGGAGGAGGGTTCTCTCATTTCAGACTTCAGCAGGGAGGAGGTCCTCTGGTGCCGGACCCCAGCAGCAGGGGAGGGTCATCTGGTACCACACCCGAGCAGCAGATGAGGGTCCTCTGCTGCCATATCCCTGCAGGGAGGAGGGTCCTCTGCTACCAGAACACAGCAGAAGGAAGGTCCTCTGCTGCCACACCCCAGGAACAGTTGGGGGTCCTCTGGTGGCAGACCCCAGAAACAGAGGGGGGTCCTCTGGTGCCCGACCACAGCAGTAGAGGGAGGACCTCCACTCCCTGACACCAGCACAAGAGGGGGGTCCTCTCCTGCCAGACCCAGTAGCAGAGGCGGGTCCTTTGGTGTCGGACCCCAAGAGCAGAGGGTGTTCTCTGCTGCCGCACCCCAGCAGCAGAAGGCGGTCCTCTGGTGCTGGACCCCAGCAGAGTGGAGGGTCCTCTGCCGCTGGACCCCAGCAGGAGAGGAGAGTCCTCAGGTACCGGACCACAGCAGCACAAGTGGTTCCTCTGCTGCCGGTCCCTAGCAGCGGGGGTCCTCTGGTGCCGGAACCCAGTAGCAGTGAGGGGTCCTCTAGTGCCAGAAACAGCAGCACAGGGAGGACCTCTGCTTCCGGACTCCAGCAGCAGAGAGGGGTCCTCTGCTGCAGAAACCCAGCAGAAAGAGGGTTCTCTGCTGTAGGACACCAGGAGCATAGGGGAGTTCTCTGGTGCTGGATCCAAAGCAACAGAGGGGGGTTTTCTGTTGCCGGACGCTAGCAGCAGAGGAGGGTCTTCCTCTGCCGAACGCCATTAGAAGAGGGTCACCTGCTGTTTCCTCTCTTTGGGGCCCAGTCGGGGAGGAGGGTCCTCTTCAACTTCCTCTGTGCTGTGGTCCAGCAGCAGAGGAGGGTCCTCTGGTGCTGGACCCCAGTAGAAGAGTAGGGTCCTCTGCAGTGTCCTCGCTTTGGGGTCCAGTACTCAACGAGGGTCCTCTGCAACTTCCCCTCTGCTGTCGTCCAGCAGCAGAGCACAGAGTCCAGCAGAGGAGCGTCCTGTGCTGCTGGACCCCAGAAGCAGAAGGCAGTCCTCTGGTACTGGACCCCATCAGCAGGGGACGTTCCTCTGCTGCCGGACCACAGCAGAAAGGAGGGTCCTAGGCTTCCGGTCCCCAGCAAAGAGGATCGTACTCTGCTGCCGGAACTTTGCAGAAGAAGGTGGTCCTCTGCTGCCGGACGCAAGTAGCAGAGGAGGATCCTCTGCTGCTTCCTCTCTGCTGGGGGCAATGAATAGGCGGGTCCTCAGGTACTGGACCCCAGGAGAGATGTGGGTCCTCTGCTGTCTGACCCAAAGAGGGGGGAGGTTCTCTGCTGCCAAACAACAGCACAGAGGATATTCCTCTGGTACCGGACCACTGCAGAGAGGAGGGTCCTCTGCTGCTGGAGCCAGCAGAGAGAGGTGGGTACTATGCTTCTGGACACCAGTAGAAGAGGAATGTCCTCTGCTGCGTCCTCTCTTTGGGGTCCAGCAGGGAGGAGTGTCCTCTGCTGCAGGGGTGCAGGGTCCTCTGCTGCCAAACCCCGGTAGCAGAGGGGGGGTCCTCTGGTGCCGGACGCCAACAGAGAGGAGTGTCCTCTGATGCTTCCTCTCTGCTGAGGTTCAACAGAGGAGTACCTCTGCTACCGGATCCCAGCTGCTTAGGAGGGTCTTCTGGTGCCGGACCCCAGCAGAAGGGAGGTGTTCTCTGCTGCCGCACCCCTTAGCAGAGGAAGGTCCTATGCTGCCAGACCACAGCAGAGGAGTTTCCTCTACTGCCGGAACCCAGCAGAGAGGAGGGTCCTCCTCTTTGTCCTCTCTTAGGGGTCCAGCAGGAGACGAGTGACCTCTGTAACTTACTCTCTGCTGTGGTCCAGCAGCAGAGGATGATCCTCAGAGGCAGGGGTCCAGCAGTAGAGGAGGATCCTCTGCTGTATGAATCCAGCAGCTGAGTAGTGTCCTCTAATGCTGGACCCGAGGAGTAAGGAGGGTCCCTGCTGCTCGACCCCAGCAGAGACTAGGGTACTCTGGTTTTGGACATCAGCAGAGAGGGGTGTCCTCTGGTGACGGACCCCAACAGAGAGGAGTGTCCTCTGCTGCCGCACCCCTTAGCAGAGGAGGGTCCTATGCTGCCAGACCACAGCAGAGGAGTTTCCTCTACTGCCGGAACCCAGCAGAGAGGAGGGTCCTCCTCTTTGTCCTCTCTTAGAGGTCCAGCAGGAGACGAGTGTCCTCTGTAACTTACTCTCTGCTGTGGTCCAGCAGCAGAGGATGATCCTCAGAGGCAGGGGTGCAGCAGTAGAGGAGGATCCTCTGTCCCTGGAACACAGCAGAAGAGGAATGTCCTCTGCTGCGGGACCCCAGCTGAGTAATGGCTCCTATTCTGCTTTCTCTCTGCTGTGCCACAGCAGAGAGGAGGGTCCTTTGCTGCTGGACCAAAGCAGAGAGTCGGGTCCTTTGCTGCTTCCTTTCTGCTGGGGTTCCTAAGCAGAGGAGGGTGCTGTGCTACCGGACACAACAGCAGTGGAGGGTCCTCTGCTGCAGGACCACAGCCGGGAGGAGGGTCGTTTGTACTAGTCCCCAGCAGAGATGATGGTCCTCTGCTGCCTGACCCCAGCCGGGAGGAGGGGCCTCTGCTGCCAGACCCCGAGCAGCAGAGGAGGTTCCTCTGATGCCAGAATAGAAGTAAATGAGGGTCATTGGCTGTCAGACCACAGATGGCAGGAGGGTCCTCTGCTGTATGAACCCAGCAGCAGAGCAGCATCCTCTCCTGCTGGACCCCAGGAGTAAGGAGGGTCCCTGCTGCTCGACCCCAGCAGAGACTAGGGTACTCTGGTTTCGGACCTCAGCAGAGAGGGGTGTCCTCTGGTGTCAGACCCCAGCAGCAGAGGATGGTCCTGTTCTGCGGTACCCGAGCAGGGAGGAGGGTCCTCTGCTGCCGTACCATAGCAAGGAGGAAGGACCTTTGTGGCCGGACCCCAGCAGCAGAGTTGGGTCCTCTGGTGCCCGACCCGAGCAACCTAGTAGGGTCTTCTGGTGCAGGACCTCAGAAGGGAGAAAGGTCCTCTGCTGCCAGACCCCAGCAGCATAGAGGGGTACTCTGGTTCCAGATCCTAGCAGCAGAGTGGGTGTCCTCTGCTGCCAGACAATAGCAGCAGAGGGGGATCCTCTGGTGCTGGAACCCAGCAATAGAGGGGGGATACTCTGCTGCCAAACAACAGAAACATAGCGGGATCCTACGGTTCCGGAACCCAGCAAAGAAGGGGAGTCCTCTCCTGCTGGATCCCAACAGCTGAGGAGTGTCCTCTGGTACCAGACACCAGCAGAGAGAAGGGTCCTCTGCTGCCAGACGCCAGCACAAGATTAGGTCCTCTGCTGCGTCCTTTCTTTGGGGTCCAGTATGGGATGAGGGCTCTCTGCAACTTCCTCTCTGCTGTGGTCCAGCAGCAAAGGAAGGCCTCTGCTGCAAGGGTGCAGCAGCAGAAAAGAGTCCTCTGCTGTGGGACCCCAGCAGCAGAGCAGCATCCTCTGCTGCCAGACGACAGCAGCAGCAGAAGGGGATCCGCTGCTGTCAGATACCAGCAGCAGAAGCTAGTCTTCTGCTGACGGACTCCAGCAGCAAAGGGAGGTCCTATGCTGCCAGTCGCCATCACAAGATTAGGTTCCTACAGTACCAGATGCCAGCAGATGAGGGGGGTCCTCTGGTACCGGATCCCAGCAGAGAGGAAGGTCCTCTGGTGCCAGACCCCAGCAGTAGAGGAGTGTCCTCTGGGCCCGGACCCCAGCAGCAGGGAGGTGGGTCCTCTGGTGTGGAACCCCAGAAGCGGAAGAGGATCCTGTGCAGGACCACAGAAGAGAGGAGGGTATACCACTGCCGGACCCCAGCAGAGAGGAGGGTCCTTTGCTCCCAGACCTCAGCAAAGAAGAGGGTGCTCTGGTGCTGTACCCCAGCAGAGAGGAGGGTCATTTGCTGCCGGACTCCAGCAGACAGGAGGGACCCTGCTGCTGGACCCAAGTCCATCAGGGAAGAGTGTCCTCTGGTGCTGGACCCCAATAGGAAAGGAGGCTCCTAGGATCCCTGGCGCTTATACTGAGGAGGGACCTCTGCTGCCAGACCCCAGCAGAACAGGAGTGTACTCTACTGCTTCCTCTGTTTGATGCCCACCCGGAGAGGAGTGTCCTCTGCAGCTTCCTCTCTGCTGGGGTACAGCAGAGAGGAGAGTCCACTGGTGCTGGACCCAAGCAGAAGAGGAGTGTATTCTCCTGCGTCCTCTCCCTGGGACGCAGCATGAGGGGAGGGTCCTCTGCAACTTCTTCTCTGCTATGGTCTAGTAGCAGGGAAGCACCTCATTGCAGGGGTCCCACAGAAGAGGAGGGTGGTCTGCTGTTGGACCCCAGAAGGCAGGAGGTTCACCAGCTGCCATACTCCAGCAGGGAGAAAGGTCCTCTGCCCCCCTCAGCAGCAGAGGAGGATCCTCTGGTGCCAGATCCCAGGAGCAGAGGAGTGTCCTCTGCTTCCAGACCCCAGCATGGAGGAGGGTCCTCTGCTGCGGGAACCCAGCAGAGAGGAGGATTCTTTGCTACCAGAACCCAGCATCTGAGGGGGGTCCACTTTTGCCTGACCCCAGCAGCAGAGGAGTGTCCTCTGCTTCCAGACCACAGCATGGAGGAGGGTCCTCTGTTGCCAGAACCCAGTTGAGAGGAGGGTCCTCTGCTGTCGGATCCCAGCAGGGAAGAGGGTCCTCTGCTGCCTGAACCCAGCAGGGAGGAGTCCTCTGCTGCCGGACCCCAGCAGAGAGCAGGGTTCTCTGCTTCATCCTCTCCTTGGCGTCCAGCAGGAGACAAGGATACTTTGCATAATCCTCTCTGCTGAGATAAAGCCGCAGAGGAGGGTCCTCTGCGGCTGGACCACAGCATGGAGGAGGTATCTATGCTACTTCCTCTCTGCTCCACCCCAACACTGTGGAAGTTCCTCTGCTGCCAAAGAACAACAGCTTGGAGAGTCCTCTGCCTCCGGACCCCAGCAGATAGGAGGGTTCTCTGCTGCCAGAGCCCAGCAGAACAGGAGGTTCCTCTGCTGCTTGCTCTCTTTGCTGTCCAGCAAGAGAAGAGGGTCCTCTGCTGTTCCTCTCTGCTGGGGTCCATCAGCAGACGAAAGTCCTCTGCTGCTGAAATCCAGAAGGAGAGGAGGGTCCTCTGCTGCCAGACTCCTGCAGAGGGGAGGGTCCTCTATTGCTTCCTCTCTGCTGGAAACTAGCAGAGACGAGTGTCCTGTTGTGCTAGACCCCAGCAGAAAAAAGGGTCCTCTGCTGATGGACCAAAGCAGCTGAGGAGGCTCCATTGTTGCCAGACTCCAACAGCAGAGGAGGGTCCTTCTCTTCCGCACTGAAGCAATATATGATGGTCCTCTGCTGATGGACCCCACCAGCAGAGGAGGGTCATCTGGTGCCAGAACCCAGCAGCAAGGAAGGTCTTCTTCTACCGGACCCCAGAAGCAGAATAAGTCCTGTGGTTCTGGACACCAGCTGCAGAGCAGGGTCCTCTGTGGCTGCTGGAACCCAGCAGCAGAGAGGAGGGTCCTGTGCGGCTTCCTCTCTGCTGCGGTCCAGCAGAGAGGATGGTCCTTTGGTGCTGGACCACAGCAGAGAGGAACGACCTCTGATGCTTCCTCTCTGCTGGTGTCCAGCAGCAGGGATGAGGGTCCTCTGTTGCCGGAACTTGCAGGGATTAGGGTCCTCTACAGCTGCACCCAAGCAGGGTGGAGTGTTCTCTGCTGCTGGTCCCCAGCAGGCAGGATGGTCCTCTGCTGCTGAACCCCAGCAGGGAGGAGGTTCCTCTGCGTCCGAATTCTGGAAAGTTTTCTGGGTACCTCATCTGTGAACCATCAGTGCTAGTCAGCTGGTGTGTAATTCCAGTCTCAGAGGGTCCATGGACATGCTGACGTGGGACTCCAGATTCCACTGGGATTGGGGAATGCTGAATTAGGATCGAGGTCCAAGAGGGCTCGTGGGTACACAGACATGGAACCCAGGTCTCACGGGGCCCATGGGCACACTGATGTGGGATTCCAGCTCCCAGAGCGTCCGTGTGCACACTCACATGGGATTCTAGCTCCCATAGGGCTCGTGGGCTTACTGACTGGGACTCCACATCCCTCAGGGCCTCTGGGGACCGTGACGTGCAACTCCAGCTTCTAGTTCTCCTTGTGCCCTAGGTTGTACCTTGCTGGTGAAGACAGACAGCCACTTCCTAGCACAGAGGCCTGGCCTGATGCAAGGCCACAAGCGTCCTCCACCCCCTGCTGATCCTTAATATGCGGGCTGTGCGGCCTTGGAGCCCAACCTTCAAGGAACACATATAAAGGAATTCTGTCCAGGATTCCCACCTGACACTAGGATGGCTGGGGCTGGACCTTCTAGTGCTCAAAATGCCTCAGCCAACCAGGGGTAGAAAGGGCAGCTTATGCGCCCTCTCATGGCCAGCAGGACTCACTGCAGGACGCTCCTCCAGGCTCTCCTGCACAAACAAGGGAAACAATCCAAGCCTAAGAGAAATTCACTCTCAAGGACACTCTTTGGAGCGGTTGCACAGAAGTCCCAGGACAGAAGCCCTACGCACACCCTTGGTGTCTGCATTGGCAGACAAAAGCAGTCTAGAGCACACAGCACACTCCGTACCACCCAGGACAGCAGCTTTCTTTTGCTTCCTTCCCTCCTGCATGCCTGTCTGGATGTGTCCTGTTTTGTTTGAAGCACAAAGGAACAGAGAGGGAGAGAGAGCAATCTTTCTTGCATCTGCTGGCTCACTTCCCAAGGACCACCACCACAGCCATATGTGGCTGGGCCAGGACAAGACCGGACACCAGCAGCTTCCTCCACATGTCCCACAAGGGTACAAGGGCACAGGGGCACAAGCCCCTGCGCCATCCTCCACTGCTCTCCCAGGAGTATCGGCAGGGAGCTGGACTATAGGGGAAGCAGTCAGGACTTGAAGCAGCACCCATACAGGCCATCTGCCTGGCAGGCTGAGGCTTGAGGCCCTCGGACACCACGCAGCACCACCCCAACCGGCTCCACTGATTCCACCCCAGCAGCATTCTTCAGCAGCTCCTTCACCAGGCCCGTGAATGTACTTGTCCTCCAGTCTTGCATAACTTTTGCTGTTTGCCTGATGAGAGAGCAGAGGGCACCAACATGGCATCCAGGCATGCTGCTACTCTACCTGTCTAATGAGATGGACCTCTGTGGAGAGTACACGTCAGCTGTTGAGGTGTCTTGTGGCAGGTGGCACATCAGTGGCAGCTGATGGTCCCCAGGTGGCCTGCAAGAGAAAGAGTCTTGAATCCAGGATGCCCCTGGAGGATGGTGAAGCATTCCCTGGTGAACGAAAGGCCAATGGCATTTGGTAGGGGGTTGTGGGGCCAAATTCCTGCCTCCAATGCACACGATGGCGATGCCTGACCCCCCTCCCCCAAGTGTTTCCTAGGATGCCCTGAAGAAGGCAAAATGGTCCTCGTGAGCCCATGCCTGCCCATGGCATGGGAGGGCCTATTTTGTGCAGGCCTTGGTTGCTCCCAGGCCACCGTCATCCCTGCTGGAAAGCGGGACTACATGTCCTAGGGTACTCTCACAGAAGCTAAGGCCTGGGACTTCCTATTCTAGATGACTGGTGTCCTTTGGTGATTACTTGTTTTTCCACTGTTCCATCCTTTGGATCCCACAAGCCCAGACACCACCCAGCTAGGCAGAGGAAGGCCGAGTGCTGTATCACCCTAACTGCCACCCCACACATGCAATAATACACGAAGGCCTCTCTGCAGCCCATCGGGGAGCAGTTGCACTTGCTAACGAAAGCCCAGGCCCTGTCCCCAACGGTGCTTTCTGATGAAAGGGGGTAGGGCAAGGTTTCTGGTGAGCTCATCTGCGAAAAATCATTGCTAGCCAGTCAGTGAGTAACTCCAGGTATCAGAGGGTCCTTCTGCACACTGACGTGGGACTCCAACTCCCAGAGTGCCTGTGGGCACACTGACGTTTGTATCAAGCTCCTACAAGACCCATGGGCACAGTGACATGAGATCCCAATTCCCAACAGGACACATGGGCACGCTGAACTAGGACTCAGTATCCCTGAGGGCCCATGTGCACACTGACATGGGTCTCCTGCTCTCAGAGGCCCATGAGCATGCTAATGTGAGTCTCCAGCTCCCATAGGGACTGTGGGCATGCTAACATGGGACTCCATCTGCCACAGGGCCTCTGGGTGCCCTAATGTGGAACTCCAGCTCCCAGCGCTCTCCCCAGGTCCTATGTGGTATCTTAATGGTGAAGGCACACAGCCACTTCCTAGCACAGAGGCCCAGGATGATGCAAAACCACAATCATCCTCAACCCCCTCCTGGACCTTCGTTTGCAGGCTTTTCAGCCTTACCCCAATCTTCAAGGGACAAGTATTCAGGAACACTCTCCAGGACCCCCACCTGACACTAGGATGGCTGGGGCTTGGCTGTCTAGTGTTCAAAAGGAATGAACCCAACCAGGGGGAGAAAGGGCAGCTTATGCGCCCTCTCATGGCCAGCAGGACTCACTGCAGGACGCTCCTCCAGGCTCTCCTGCACAAGAGAAACAAACCCAGTCTGAGAGACATTCACTCTCAAGAACACACTTTGGAGATCTTGCACAGGAATCTCAGGGTGGAAGCCCTACGCTCACCCTTGGGGTCTGCATTGGCAGACAATAGCAATCTTCAGTCACAGCACAGCACAGCACACAGCACACAGCACACTCCCTGCCAGGAGGCCAATAGCAATCTCTCTCTTCCTGCCTTCTTGCCTGCCTGTCTGAATCTGTCCTGTTTGCTTGGAGCACACAGGAACAGAGAGGGAGAGAGAGAGCAATCTCTCTTGCATCTGCTGCCTCTCTTCCCCAGGGACCACCACCAGAGCTAGATGTGGCTGGGCCAGGACAAACCCAGGAACCAGGAGCTTCCTCCACATGTCCCACAGGGGCACAGAGGCACAGGGGTACAAGCCCCTGCGCCATCCTCTGTTGCTCTCCCAGCACCATCGGCAGGGAGCTGGACTGCAGAGGATGCTGTCAGGTCTTGAAGCAGCACCCATACGACTGAACTGCACACAAGCCTCACAGGCTGAGGCTTGACACTTAGGACCCCTCCCCAACCACCAAAACCCGCACCACCCGACAACATCCCTTACCAGTTTCTTCAGCAGCTCCTTCAACAGGCCGGTGAAAGTACCTGTCCCCCTTGCTGGCACAACTTTGGCTGTTCCATGCTGAGAGAGCAGCGGGCACCAACAAGGCATCCAGGCATGCTGCTACTCTACCTCTCCTGGTGAGAAAGCCTCTGTGGAGAATACACGTCAGCTGTTGGGGTTTCTTGGTTCAGGTGGCACATCAGTGGCAGCTGATGGTTCACAGGTTGTCTGCAGCAGGAGAAAGCGTCTTGAATCCAGGATGGTCCTGGTATAGGGTGAAGCATTCCCTGGTGAATAAGAGGGCAATTGCATTTGACAGTTCACTCTGGGACCAAATTCATGCCTCCAATGCACACGACACATGTTTAATATGATGCCTTGTAGAATGGAATATGGTCCCTGTGCTCCCATTCTTGAAGATGGCATGGAGGCCCTCCGTTTTGCAGGTTTGGTGGCTCCCCATCCACCATCCCTGCTAGACAGTGAGAATGCATGTCCAGGGTGCTCTTGCAGCAGCTAAGGCCTGGGACTTCCTATTCCAGATGACTGGTGACCTCTGGTGCTTACTTACCCATCCACCTGCTCCTGGCTTAGGAGCCCACATGCCCAGATTCCACCCAGCTAAGCAGAAGAAGGCCGAGTGGTGTATCACACTAACTGCCACTCCACAAATGCAAAAATGCACAAAGGCCTCTATGCAGCCCATCGGGAAGCTTCACCACTTGCTAAAGAACACCTAGTTCCTGCCCCTAATGGTGCTCTGTGAGGAAATAGAGTGGTGTAAATGTTTCCAAGGATCTCATCTGTGAAAGACCAGTGCTAGTCAGCTCTTGAGTAACTCCAGGTCCCAGAGGGTCCATGGGCACACTGACGTGGGACACTAGCACACAGAGGGTGCATGGGCACAATGACCTAGGATTTCAACTCTCAGAGGGACCATGGAGAAACTGATGTGAGTCTCCATGTTTCAGAGGGCCCTTGGAGAGACTGATGTGGGACTCCAGCTCCCACTGGGCCTCTGGGTGCCCTGATGTGGAACTCCAGCTCGCAGGTTTCCCCAGTGCCCTCTGATGTTCCTTGCTGGTGAAGGCACACAGCCACCTCCTAGCACAGAGGCCTGGGCTGATGCAAGGACACAGGCATCCTAAACACACTTCTGGACCTTGGTATGCAGGCTGTTCTGCCTTGGACCCCAATATTCCAGCATCCTGTGTCCAGGAACACTGTCCGGGAGCACCACCTGACGCTAGGATGCCTTGGGCCAGGCCGTCTTGTGCTCAAAAGGCCTGAGCCCACAAGGGGTAGAAAGGCAGCTTTGCATGCTCTCTCGTGTACAGATGAACTCACGGCAGGACGCTCTTCCTGTCTCTCCTGCCCAGACATGGGAATCAAACCTGGCCTGAGAGAAATTCACTATCAAGGACACTTTTTGAAGAGGTTTCACAGGAATGCCAGGACGGAAGACCTACGTATGCCCTTGGGGTCTGCATTGGCAGACAAAAGCAGTCTAGAACCACAGCACACAGCACACAGCACACACCCACCGAGCTAGGCAGAGGAATGCCGCGTGTTGTATCACCATAACTGCCACTCCACACATGCAAAAACACATGAAGGCCTCTCCGCAGCCCATCAGGGAGCTGCTCCACTTGGTAAAGAAAGCCAAGGGCCTACCTAGGGTTGCTCAGCTAGGAAAGGAGGTGGTGTAAATGTTTCTAGGGACCACATCTGTGAAAAATCAGGGCTTGTCAGGCTGTGTGCACCTCCAGGTCCCAGAGGGTCTGTTGGCATGCTGATGTGGGACTCCAGCTCTCAGAGGGCCTGTGGGCACGCTGATGTGGGACTCCAGCTCCCAGGTTTCTCCCCGTGCCCTAGGTTGTACCTTGCTGGTGAAGGCACACAGCCACTTCCTAGCACAGAGGCGCAGGCTGATGCAAAGCTACAAGTGTCCTCCAAACCCTCCTGGACCTTGGTATGAGGGCTGTTCTGCCTTGGACCCCAATCTTCCAGCGACACATATCCAGGAACACTGTAATGGACCCCCACCTAACACTAGGATGGCTCTGGCTGGGCCTTCTTGTGCTCAAAAGACCTGAGGACAACCAGGGGTAGAAAGGGCAGCTTTGTGCACCCTCTCGTGGTCAGCAGGACTCATTGCATGACGCTCCTCCAGGCTCTACTGCACAAACAAGGGAAACAAACCTGGCTTGAGAGACATTCACTCTCAAGGACATTTTTTGGAGTGGTTGCACAGGAGTCCCAGGACTGAAACACTACACATGTCCTTGGGGTCCGCGTTGGCAGACAAAAGCAGTCTAGAGCCACAGCACAGTACACAGCACACAGCACACTCCCTCCCAGGAAGCCAGCAGCTTTCTTTCTCTTCCTTCCTTCCTGCCTGTATCCCTCTGTCCTGTTTGCTTTGAAGCACAGAGGAACAGAGAGTGAGACAGAGCAAACTTTCTTGCATCTGCTGGCTCACTTCCACCAGAGCCAGCTGTGGCAGGGCCAGGACAAGCCCTGGAACCAGGAGCTTCATTCACATGTCATAAAGGTTCACGGGGCACAGGGGCACAACCCCTGCATCATCCTCCACTGCTCCCCCAGGATCATCAGCAGGGAGCCTGATTGCAGGGCAAACAACCAGGACTTGAAGCAGCACCTATACAGGCCATCTGCCTGGCAGGCTGAGGCTTGACACCCTTGGACACCACACTGAGGCCCCAGAAGACGGGGTTCCTGAGGTAGACCCTCTCGCTGAGGCCCCAACAGAGAGTGAGGGTCAGGTAATGAGGATCTCTCTCAATGAGGCCCCAGCAGAGCGGTTCCGCTGAGGCCACAGTAGAGAGATAGGAGGGGTCCGCGAGGAACACTCTCGCTGAGGCTCCAGCAGAGGGGGTCCTGAGGGGGACCCTCCCGCTGAGGCATCCACAGAGAGGGAAGGGGGCTCAGGGGGCACTCTTGCTGAGGCCGCAGCAGAGTGGGTCCCGAGTGGTACCTTCTCGCCTAGGCCCCAGCAAAAAGGTTAGATGGCTCCAGGTGTCCCTGTGGCTGAGGCCACAACAGAAGGGGTCCCGAGGGGTACCTCTTGCTGTGGCCCCAGCAGCCAGGGAGGGGTCGCCAGGGTTCCACCTCGCTGAGGCCCCAGCAGAGGGTGTCCCGAGGGGGACCCTCTCACTGAGGCCCCAGTAGCGAGGGAGAGGTCGCCAGGGTTCCACCTCGCTGAGGCCCCAGCAGAGGGTGTCCCGAGGGGGTTCCTCTCACTGAGGCCCCAGCAGAGGGGCTCCTGAGATGGACCTTCTCGCAGATGCCCCAGGAGATAGGGAGGGAAGGGGGGGCAAAGGGTCCCTCTCACTGAGCCCCAAGCAGAGGGGGTCCCAAGGGTGACCCTATCGCTGAGGCCCCTGCAGAGGAGTTCCCAAGGTGGATGATCTCGCTGAGTCCCCAGCAGAGGGGGTCCTGAGGGAAAACCTCTCGCTCTGGCTCCAGCAGAGAGGGTTCCTAGGGGGACCCTCTCGCTGAGGCCCGAGCAGAGGGGGTCTCGAGGGAGTCCCTCTCGCTGAGGCCGCAGTAGAGTGGCTCCAGAGGGTGACCCTCTCACTGAGGCTCCAGCAGAGATGGAGGGGGCACCCGAGGGGTACCCTCTTTCTGAGGCCTGAGGAGAGGGGGTCCCGAGGGGTACCTTCTCGGTGAGGCTCCAGCAGAGAAGGAGGGCGTGTCCGAGGGGGACCCTCTCACTGAGGTCCCAGCAGAGATGGAGAGGGGCTCTGGGGGTCCATCTAGCTGAGGCCCCAGCAGGGAGTGAGGGGGGTTCTGGGGGTCCCAGTCACTTAGGACCCAGCAGATGGGGTCCCAAGTGGTACCCTCTCTCAGAGGCCCCAGCAGAGATAAGAGTCTCTGGCTGGGAGGGTCCCTCTCACTGAGGCCCCAGCAAAGAAAGGGTCCCTCTCGCTGAGGCCCCAGTAGAGGTTGTTCCGAGTGGGACCCTCTTGTTGAGGCCCCAGCAGCGAGGGAGGGAGGGTCCGAGGGTGACCCTCTCCCTGAGGCCCCAGCAGAGTGGGTCCCAAGGGGGACCCTCTCGCTGAGGCCCCAGCAGAGAGAGAGAGAGGGGAGTCCGAAGGGGACCCTCTCGCTGAGGCCCCAGAGGAGAGAAAGAGAGTGTGGGTCCCAAGGGTGACCCTCTCGCTGAGGCCCTAGCCGAGTGGGTCCCTAGTGGGACTCTCTCGCTGAGGCCCTAGCAGACTGGGTCCCTAGTGGGACTCTCTCCCTGAGGCCCAAGCAGAGAGAGCGGGTCCGAGGGGGAACCTCTCGCTGAGGTCCCAGCAGAGTGGGTCCCAAGTGGACCCTCTCGCTGAGGCCACAACAGAGACAGAGGCGGAGTCCGAGGGGGACCCTCTTGCTGAGGCCCCTGCAGAGAGGGTGGGGGCACCATTGGTCCCTCTCGTTGACGCCCTAGCAGAGTGGGTCCCTGGTGGGACTCTCTCGCTAAGGCCAAGGCAGGGGGGGGTGCGAGGGTGACCCACTTGCTAAGGTTACAGCAGATAGGGAGAGGGGCTTCGGATGTCCCTCTCACTGAGGCCCCAGCAGAAGGGGACCCGAGAGGGACCCTCTCGCTGAGGCCCCAGCAGAGAGAGAGGGAGGGATCTGAGGGGGACAATCTCACTGAGGCCCCAGCAGAGTGGGTCCCACTCCCTGAGGCCCCAGCAGAGAGAAGGGGGGTCCAAGTGCTAACTTCTTTCAGAGGCCCAACAGAAAAGAGAGGTGGTTGCCAAGGGTCCCTCTCGCTTAGGCCTCAGTAGAGGGGGTCCCGAGGGGGACCCCCTCGCTGAGGCCCCAGCAGCGAGGGAGGGGCTCCGGGGAGCCCTCTCGCTTAGGCCCCAGCAGAGGGTGTCTTGAGGGAGTTCCTCTCGATGAGGCCCCAGCAGAGGGGGTCCAGAGGATGACCCTCTCGCTGAGGCTCCAGCAGAGACGGAGGGGGTCCTCAGGGGGAGCCTCTTCCTGAGGCCTGAGGAGAGGGTGTCCCGAGGGGTGCCTTCTCACTGAGGCTCCAGCAGAGAGAGAGGGGGTGTCCAAGGAGGACCCTCTCACTGAGGCCCCAGCAGAGATGGAGGGGTGCTTGGTGGTCCGTGTCACTGAGGCCCCAGCAGCTAGGGAGGGGGGATCCGGTGGTACCTCTCACATAGGCGGCAGCAGACGGGGTCCCGAGGGAGACCCTCTCTCAAATGCCCAAGCAGAGATAGAGTCTCTGCCTCAGAGGGTCCCTCTCACTGAGGCCCCATCAGAGAGAGATAAAGGGGGTGGTTGTGAGTCCCTCTCGCTGAGGCCCCAGCAGAGAGAGAGGTGGGGTACAAGTGGCACCCTCACGCTGAGTTCCCACCAGAGAAGAACAGAGAGAGAGGGCAGCAGACGGTCCCTTTCCCTGAAGCCCCCACAGAGAGGGTCCCGAGGGGAACCTCTTGCTGAGGCCCCAGCAGAGAGAGAAAGAGAGAGAAAGGAGAGCCGAGGGTCCCTCTCACTGAGACCGCAGAAGAGAGAGAGGGGTGTTCGGAGTTCCCTCACTCTAAGATCCCAGCATTGAGGGAGTGGGGCTGCGGCTGTCCCTCTCGCTGAGGCCCCAGCAGAGGGGGTCCCGAGAGTGACCCTCTCATTGAGGCCCCAGCAGCGAAGGATGCGGTTCTGAGGGGGACCCTCCTGCTGAGGCCCCAGCAGAATGGGTCCCAAGGGGACAGGCTGTTGCAGCTTACTTGGAGAGTGAATCATCGGACAGAAGATCTTCCTCTCTGTCTCTCCTCCTCTCTGTATCTCGGACTTTGGAATGAACAAAAATAAAAGTCCATGAATCCCTCTCGTTAGCCCATCAGGGAAATGCTCCACTTGCCAAAGAACGCCCAGAGCCTGCATCTCAGGGTGTTCTGCAAGGAATGGGGGTGGCAGTAAGGTTTCCCGGGACCTCATCTGGCACAGTACAACCCCAGTGGGCTGGTGTGTAACACCAGCTCACAGAGGGCCTGTGGGACACAGGTGCGGGACTTCAGCTCTCAGGGCCTCCAAGATGCTGGTGTTGGACTCCAGCTCCCAGAAGGCCTGTGGGCATGCTGACATCGGACACCACCTCCCAGGGTTCTTTAAGTGCCTTGCTCTTAAAGGCACCCTGACACTTCCTATCACAGAGGCCTGAACTGATGTTAGGCCCCAAACGTCCTCCACCCCTCCTGGGCTTGGGAATGTGGGCTGTTTGGCTTTGGAGCCCTGATCTTTAAACAACACGTGTACCAGAATACTGTCTGTGACCCCCACCTCACCCTAGGATGGCTCGGGTTGGACTGTCTAGAGGTCAGAAGGCCTGAGCCCACCAGGGGTAGAAAGGGCAGCTTGGGGCCTGGCACCGTAGCCTAGCAACTAAAGTCCTCGCCTTGGATGAGCCGGGATCCCATATGGGCACCAGTTCTAATCCCAACTGCTCCACTTCCCATCCAGATCCCTGCTTGTGGCCTGGGAAAGCAGTCAAGGACGGCCCAAAGCTTTGGAAACTTGCACCCACATGGGAGACCCAGAAGAGGCTCCAGGTTCCTGGCTTTGGATCGGCATGCACCAGCCATTGTGTCTCATTTGGGGAGTGAATCATCGGTTGGAAGATCTTCTTCTCTGTCTCTCCTCCTCCCTGTATATCTGACTTTGGAATAAAATAAATAAACCTGTAAAAAAAAAAAAAACAAAAGGAAAAGAAAAGAAAAGAAAAAAAGAAAAGAAAGAATGGTGGCTTTGGGCGCCCTCTTGTGGCCATCAGCACTCAGTGCGGGACGCTCATCCAAGGCTCTCCAGCATGGATGAATGTCCTCTGCTGCTGGACACCAGCAGGGAGGAGCATCCTCTGCTGGCAGACCCAAAAAGAAAGGAGGGTCCTCTACTGCCAGACCACAGCAGGAAGGAGGGTCCTTTTCTTCCGGATACAGGCAGGGAAGAGGATTGTCTGCTGCCAAACCCCAACAGCAGAGGAGGATCCTCTGGTGCCGGACCCGAGCAGTAGTTGAGAGTCCTCTTCTGCTGGAACACAGCAGGGAGGAGGGTCCTCTGCTGCAGGACGCCAGTAGAAGAGTAGGGTCCTCTGCTGTGTCCTCTCTTTGGGGTCCAGTAGGGAATGAGGGTCCTCTGCAACTTCCCCTATGCTGTGGTCCAGCAGCAGATTATGGTCCTCTGCTGCAGGACCCCAGCAGGGTGGAGGCTCCTCTTGTGCCGGAACCACGCAGAAGAGAAGGGTCCTCTGGTGTAAGACCACAGAAGGAGAGGAGGGTCCTCTTGTGTTGGACCCCAGCAGGAGGAGGGTCCTCCGCTGCCAGACCCCAGCAGAGAGGAGGGTCCTCTGATGCTTCCTCTCTGCTGGGGTCCAACAGTAGTGGTGGGTGCTCTACTGCTGGACCCCAGCAGAAGAGGATGGTCCTCTTGTGCCAGACCCCAGGAGTGAGAAGAATCCTCTGCTGCCAAACCCCTGCAGAGGGGTGTCCTCTGCTACAGGACACCTGCACCGGAGGGGGCTCCACTCTTGTCGGACCCCAGCACTGAGTGGGTTCCTCTGCTGCCGGACAACAGCTGGGTGGAGGGTCCTCTGAGGCAGGACCCCAGCAGAGAGGAGGGTCCACTGCTGCCAGACCCCAGCAGGAAAGAGTGTCCTCTGCTGCTGAACCTCAGGAGGGAGAAGGGTTATCTGCTGCCAGACCCCAGCTTGGAGGAGTGTCCTCTGTTGCTGGATCCCGGAAAGGTTTCCGGGGACCTCATCTGCAAAAGATCACTGGTAGTCAGCTGGTGTTTACCTCCAGGTCTCAGAGTGTCCATGGCCACGCTGATGTGGGACTCCAGATTCCCCAGAGATTGGGGCATGTTGAATTAGGATCGAAGTCAAAGAGATCCCGTGGGCATGCAGACATGGGACTCCAGGTCCCACAGGGCCATAGGGCACACTGATGTGGGACTCCAGCACCCAGAATGTCTGTGGGCACGCTCACATGGGACTCCAGCTCCCATAGGGCTCGTGGGCTTGCTGACGTTGGGACTCCACTTCCCACAGGGCCTCTGGGGACCGTGACGTGGAACTCCAGCTTTTAGTTTTCTTCCTGTGCTCTAGGTTCTACCTTGCTGGTGAAGACAGACAGCCACTTCCTAGCACAGTGACCTGGCCTGATGCAAGGCCACAAGCATCCTCCACCCCCTCCTGATCCTTCGTATGCAGGCTGTTTGGCCTTGGAGCCCAATCTTCAAGGGACACATATAAAGGAATTCTGTCCAGGATTCCCACCTGACACTAGGATGGCTGGGGCTGGACCTTCTAGTGCTCAAAATGCCTCAGCCAACCAGGGGTAGAAAGGGCAGCTTAGGCGCCCTGTCGTAGACAGCAAGACTCACTGCAGGACACTCCTCCAGGCTCTCCTGCACAAACAAGGGAAACAAACCCAGCCTAAGAGAAATTCACTCTCAAGGACAATCTTTGGAGCGGTTGCACAGAAGTCCCAGGACAGAAGCCGTACGCACAGCCTTGGGGTCTGCATTGCCAGACAAAAGCAGTCTAGAGCCACAGCACAGCACACAGCACACTCCCTACCACCCAGGACAGCAGCTTTCTTTTGCTTCCTTCCTTCTTGCCTGAGTGCCTGCCTGGATCTGTCATATTTTGTTTGAAGCACAAAGGAACAGAGAGGGAGAGAGCAATCTTTCTTGCATCTGCTGGCTCACTTCCCCAAGGACCACCACCAGAGCCAGATGTGGCTGGGCCAGGAGAAGCCCGGACACCAGAAGCTTTCTCCACATGTCCCACAGGGGCACAGGGCCACAGGGGCCACAGGAGCACAAGCTCCTGCAGCATCCTCCGCTGCTCTCCTAGCACCATCAGCAGGGAGCTGGACTGCAGAGGATGCTGTCAGGTCTTGAAGCAGCACCCATACAGCTGAACTGCCTCACAGGCTGAGGCTTGACACCTTAGGACCCCTCCCCAACCACCAAAACCCGCACCACCCAGCTCCATCCCTTACCAGTTTCTTCGGCAGCTCCTTCAACAGGCCGGTGAAAGTACCTGTCCCCCTTGCTGGCACAACTTTGGCTGTTCCATGCTGAGAGAGCAGCGGGCACC
This sequence comes from Ochotona princeps, assembly GCF_030435755.1. Classification (NCBI taxonomy): domain Eukaryota; kingdom Metazoa; phylum Chordata; class Mammalia; order Lagomorpha; family Ochotonidae; genus Ochotona; species Ochotona princeps. The sequence goes on along the minus strand of NC_080832.1, from coordinate 153,939,657 downwards.
AACAAGGCATCCAGGCATGCTGCTACTCTACCTCTCCTGGTGAGAAAGCCTCTGTGGAGAAGACACGTCAGCTGTTGGGGTTTCTTGGTTCAGGTGGCACATCAGTGGCAGCTGATTGTCCACAGGTGGTCTGCAGCAGAAAGAGTCTTGAATCCAGGATGCCCCTGGAGGAGGGTGAAGCATTCCTTGGTGGGGCTTAGCGATGCTTCCCTGCTCAGAAGGGCCTCTGCTGCTCTGCTGCTCTGCTGCTCTGCTGCTCTGCTGCTCTGCTTCTGGACCCTGGCCACTTCCTCGGTGGGGGCCGCCCCGCTCCTAAGAGCCTCTGCTGCTCTGCTGCTCTGCTCAGCGAACCCACCCCCTCCTCGCGGGGCCTCCCGGCTCAGAAGGGGCTCTGCTGGAGGACCCTGGCCCACTCCTTGCGGTTCTGCCCCGCTCTGAAGGGGCTCTGCTGCTATTCTGATCTTCTGTTCTCCTGCTCTGCTCCACTGAGCTCCGCAACCCTCGCCACCTCTTTGCCATGCCACCCTGCTCCAATGTGGCTCTGCTGCTCTGCTGCTCTGCTGCTCAGCTGTGCAACACCGGCCCCCTCCTTACGGGATCCCCCCTGACTCTGCTCAGCTCCATGACCACCCACTATGCTCAGTTCAGGGGCTCTGCACCCCTCCACTCACAGGACCACCCCTCTGCTCTGCTCAGGGGCTCCCCTCCAGGGCTCTTCTCCCGCACGGCCCCCCCCCCCAGTCTGCTCAGATCCACTCCCCGGCTCCCCTCCCCTCCAGCCACGGGGCCCCACTCTGCTCTGCTCCACTCCCTGGCTCCCATCCCCTCCCTTGCATTCGCTCTGCTCCTGGACCCTGGCCTCCTCCTCGGGGGGGGGGGGGCGCTTCGCTTGGAAGGGACTCTGCTGCTCTGCTGCTCTGCTGCTCTGGTCTGCTGCGAGACCCCAGCCCCCTCCTTGCGGGATGCCCCCCACTCAGCTCAGCTCCGTGACCTCCCCTCCAAACTGCAGCTCCCCTCTTGTGGGCCCCCCCCCCAGTCTGCTCCGATCTGCTCCCAGGCTCCCCTCCCCTCCCCTCCCACCGAGGGGCCCCACTCTGTTCTACTCCCTGGCTCCCCTCCCCTCCATCCAAGGCCACCTCCCACTTTGCTCCCCTGCCCTCCACCTGCGGAGGCTCCCCACTCTGCTCCTCCCCTCCAGCCGCAGGGTCCCCCATTCTGCTCCTCCCCTCTATCCCTGCCCTCTCCTCGCTCCTCCTGAGTGAAGCACATCCTCACACAAGTTGTGGTTTTTCAGGTCGCCTTCTTCTCTTGGGACTCACCTTTAGTGCTGTAATCCTCCTGTCGAGCTGTAGTGTACTCTGCGTAAGTGACCCTTGACACCCCACACCTCTGCACGAAGGTGGTCACACACCCCCCCACCCATTCCCAGCTTATCTCCAGTCGAATCCCCTGACAGCTTGAAGTTAAGGTAGGTGATAGGGAAAAAGACAATGCTGCGCCTAACCTCTCATCTCCTGCTTTGAGAGATGGCCTTGGATGCATGGCTCTGGGGTGAACTTGTGTGAGGACTGGCGGTTTCTGTCCAATGTGACACTTGGGCGTTACCCAAAACTCTGCACAGGATCTCCTTGGCCAGACAACCCGACTGGGTATCCGAGGTCCACTCTCCTCTACTGTCCTTAAACATGGCTATTATTGGTGAGGAACCTGATCATCCTGTGCTTAAGGCGCTAAATTACATGCTGAAGTTTCAAGGGTTAGAAATCCTAGGTGCTCAGGCACTCAAGGTCTGAGGGACCCTGGTCAGATTGGCACCCGTCGGTAACATTGGTTAATTTATTTTCCCACAATGCTTGGCAAGGGAAGAGCAAAACTGATGCTCAGGACATTGGCCCTGGCCCACCTCAGCCGCCCCAACCAGAGCTTCTGGGAAGCTCAGAGGGCAGGAAACCACCCCCAGCTCAAGGGGAGTCAGAGCACAGCGCCAGTTGCAAGCATTCTGTTTGGGCAGCGTGAGGTACTCCAGGCCTTTCCCATTAGGGTTATCCCTCAAGGGAACTGCCCAATGAAGTGTGATTCCTGGAATGCGGGACTTAAAGCCATGCCAGGAGCGAGCCTAACTCTCCCTGGGCCAAGGCTACTTGCTCATTATTGCCCTAAGAAATTGTTTCAAGTGTGAACATTTTCAAATTCTTTCATGCTTATGGCTGCCCTTGTCCAGGAGGGCAGTCCCCTCCAGTGGGTGCATTTGTCTGTTGGAGGGGTGCCCAGAGCTTATACTTACCTTCTGAATTAGATCTGCCAAGTGATCAGGTTCAGAGAGCTAGCCTTTAGATGTGAAGACTGAACCAGCAAAGCTTGTTGTCCCTTCTTGAATGAGTGATTTTTTTTTAAAGATTTTATTATTGGAAAGCCGGATATACAGAGAGGAGAGACAGAGAGGAAGATCTTCCATCCAATGATTCACTCCCCAACTGAGCCACAACGGGCTGGTGTGTGCCAATCCGATGCCGGGAACCAGGAACCTCTTCCAGGTCTCCCACGCGGGTGCAGGGTCCCAAAGCTTTGGGCCATCCTCGACTGCTTTCCCAGGCCACAAGTAGAGAGCTGGATGGGAAGTGGAGCTGTCGGGATTAGAACCGGTGTCCATATGGGATCCTGGCACGTGAAAGGCGAGGACTTTAGCCGCTAGGCCATGCCGCTGGGCCCGAATGAATGATTTTGAATGGGTTCGAAGAAATAGCAACAGGCTGGCAGCCTCCCTTCAAGGTTACCTCAGCACCATTGACTGCCATTATGGGCCATAGAAGTGGGTCACCTCTTTCAATCGCTTGGATTGGGAAAATCCTGCTCTTTTACCAACAAACCATGAGGAAGGAAGAGGGGCTGCAGCAGACGTTTTTCTGTCCAATCTTGTCTATGTAACCTATTCTGAGCCATGTCAACGATCAGCACAGTAGAAGGAACTATTTGCTGTAGTTTTAGCGAAACTTTAGATGAAAGGATTCTTTTGCGAGATCTCCGACAGCCTTTATGGTGTACATTTGCTCCTAGATTGGCTCAGGCATATGTAAGGCTGGATGATAATCCCATCACCCCATGATCCTGGTCTTGCTGCGAGGGCGGGCCCATCCCCCTGTCTGAAGGTCTCCATTTGCTCTCCTCACTGGGTAGCACAGATTTCCTCTCCATTGTAGCCACTTTCACCTTTGCCCTTATCTGCTTTTCCACTTTCTCTTGACCTCACCCAGGCCACCCTTAGGGCCTGAATCTCTCTAGCTCTACCTCATAGCCCTAACCCCTAGCTGGGAGGGACAGGGTAAGACATAAGCGATGTAACATTCATAAGAAAAAAATGGAAACTTGTTCTGTAACTTCATCTAGCAGTTATACATAAAAGTAACCAGTGGACCAAATCCATGGTTAAATTAACGCTAAGCACGAGATGAACCTATGTGCTTGCTTTACGAAACATTTCCAGGTTGAAGTATGTCAAAGAAGAGGTTGGAAGTCACAAAAGGTTGAATTTTATGTCTGTTCTGACGTGTGTAGTGATTGTGCATGTTTGTTTAGTCAGTTAGAGTCCTATTACTTCTGTCCAGACAAGAGTTCTATCTGTGTCGTGAATTTAGTTGTTCTTGTTCAGAATTGGGTCTGTGTATGACTGACAGACAAGATGGGACGGACCACGACTGGCCCCCTTTCTCTCTCCTGGTACGTAATTTGAGAGAGGTCTAACTCATCTAACAGGACTTGGTCAGACCCGACTCCCCACCTCTGCTGGGCTAAGGCTCCTATACCGTTTTCTTGCTGCTTAGTCTTCAGCTTACAGTGTTGTCCTGGCACTGATCAGGTCTAAAATTCAGTATCCATTCACATATTCAGTTACATGTTAAGTGTACTTTAATTTACACCTCAATTCTTCAGAGTTTGAAACCAAGTCTCCTGACTTTGAAAGTTCTAGTAGGATCCCTAGAACCTTCAAAGATTGAGACAGAACTTGGATAATATAATTGTCATTTAAAATAATTTGATTGTAATCTCACAATATTATAAAATAGCATATGAGGCATCAAATTTAGCATAAAGTAAATGAGTATTTATGTCCACTGGTCAAAATGTTTCCTAATCATGAAATTGGTCCAGATTTTAAATTATTTGTTCTTATTTAGAAAGAAGTGAGCTTTTGCCTTACAGGAAAAACAGTTTGAAATTAGATAGTGAAATTGGTTATGATGTGTATAATTTCTGAATTTTCCTGTAAGACAATGGAATTGAAGTCTGATTCCTTGTGAAGAACAACAGTGTTTTAACATCTCCTTTTAAGTGATTTTCATCTGATTGATAAGAGACTATCTAGGAATGTATTAGTTAAGACAACAGCCAAATTGAAATTTTTTGGTTCTCTTGAATTCAATAAAACAGAAGCGGACCCGGCGGCGTGGCCTAGCGGCTAAAGTCCTCGCCTTGAATGCCCCAGGATCCCATATGGACGCCAGTTCTAATCCCGACAGCTCCACTTGCCATCCATCTCTCTACTTGTGGCCTGGGAAAGCAGTCAAGGATGGCCCAAAGCTTTGGGACCCTGCACCCGAGCGGGAGACCCAGAGGAGGTTCCTGGTTCCCGGCTTCAGATTGGCGTGCACCGGCCACTGCGGCTCACTTGGGGAGTGAATCATTGGATGGAAGATCTTCCTCCCTGTCTCTCCTCCTCTGTGTATATCTGACTTTGCAATAAAAATAAATAAATCTGTGAAAAAGTAATAAAATAAAACAAAAGCCAAGAAGCAGCTCCAGACTTACCAGCCATGCAAAAGGGAGGCGCATGCTTGCAGTCTGCCCTTTGGAAAGAATTCAGGACCTTGGGCTCCTTCAGGTCCTCATTGTGATTCTCACCTGCCATTTGAGAAGGGGAAATTCCCTCATCAGCGAGAAGGTTATTGGAAAAATTTCTTATTCCCGGTTTTGAGGCAGGTTTGTGTTAAAACATGTTTCTACAAATTGGGAGAAATGGGTAAGACTTGCTGAAAGCAATAGTATTTAAAATGTGGTATGTTTTTATTTATAGAATGTCTTAATTTGTAGTCTTACATGATTGTTTCAAAATGTAAATCGAGCAAATAAGCAGGTTATTAAGGAAGAGAAGTGCTTGTAGAATATTGTCCTACAGAAGTATGGCTATCGTAGAATGGAAAAGCTGGGACAAAATACTAAAGGCTTAAGCATGTTGAGAAATGAACCTTGCAAGTTTTACATATAGAATTGTTTATGCTATAAGATACTACTACCACATTGTTGAAGTGTTTAACATTAATACCTAGTGTACACCGACATTAGAATTAAGGGTGCATACATAGGAATGCTAGTAAATTTGAGAATTTACACGGGAGAGGTCTGGCGCAATAGCTTGGCAGTTAAGGGGTCTGGTACAGTAGCCTAGTAGCTAAAGTCCTCACTTCCGCCATGCCAGGATCCCATTTGGACACTGGTTCTAATACCAGATGCTTTGCTTCCCGTCCAGCTCCCTGCTTGTGGCCTGGGAAATCAGTAGAGGATAGCCTAAAGCCTTGGGACTGTGCACCCATGAGGGAGATCTGGAAGAAGCCCCTGGCTTTGGATTGGCTGAGCTCTGGCCATTCTGGACACTGGGTGAATAAACCAGTGGATGGAAGATATTTCTGTGTCTCTGCTTCTCTCTGTAAACCTGCATTTCCAATAAAATAAAGAACCCAAAAAGAATGATGTGGAACACTCAAAAAGACATAAGACACTTCAACAGAAAATGAAATTAGAAAATCAATGCATGATATGCGAAATTTGGCAAGGACTGACCTTGAGGAATTGAACAAATATTACAAAATCAACTGTGGACTGGCTCTTGTGAGCAGCAGGCTGAGCTACTGCCTGTGTACTGATCTCCTATGAACTCCGATTCAAGTCTTGGCCATTCTACCTTGGATCCAGATGTCTGCTAATATGTCTGCAGAGGCAGCAGAAGAGGGCAGAGGAACTTGGGTCCCTGTCATCTACAAGAGGGACAGAGCTCCAGGCTCCTGGCTATCCAGTGGCCCAGACCTTGATGTCAGCCATTGAGATGGAGGATCTGTCTCCCCCTCTTTATCTACCTTGCAAATCAAGTATTTCTTAAAGAAAAATTAAAAATGAAAATAGTTGAAAGTCAAGATAAATGAGGATAAACAGAATTAAAAAATATTTGAACTTGAAGACAGGTTCAATATTTTCTAGCCAGCTTTTAAAAAAATGTGAGAAAGGGAATGAAAGCAGCCCGAGAGCTTTGAGACCTTACTGAAATGAACACTTTCTTGGAATTCCTGAGAGGAAGAGAGTATGCCGCATATTCAATGAAACAGCTCATAACTTCCCTGATCTTAATAAGTACACCTCCAAGTACAGAAGGCCCATAGGATGTCAATTGACAGGATCAGAAAAGATCCACGTTTCCTTGACCTATTGTGGTCCAGCTCTTTTAAGTACAAACAATTGTTCATTCTCAAAAGGAAAGCACTGTCATTTTCAAGGGGACCTCCACTAAATGAACAACATTGTCAAACAGAAATTTTATAGGCCAAGAGGGAATTGAACGGTTTATTTCAAGTTGTGAAGAAAAAGTAAGCCTATCAGCCAAACATACTTGGCTGAGTAGAACTATCCTTTATAACTTAAATATTCTCCAAAATGAGTGAAAGTCAGGAAACTCATCAGAATCAACTGGCCTCCTAATACTTGTTTGAGGGAAATGTACAGACAGAAGCAAATAAAAGGTAGCAGGCTAGCATCATGAGAACATGCAAAACTTCTATTTATTCTCATTACAAAGTCAGATATACAGAGAGGAGAGACAGAGAGGAAGATCTTCCGTCCGACAGCTCACTCCAAGTGGCCGCAATGGCTGGAGCTCAGTCAGTCCGAAGCCAGGAGCGCGGGCCCCCCATGTGGGTGCAGGGTCCCAAGGCTGCTGGTCATCCTTGACTGCTTTCCCAGGCCACAAGCAGGGAGCTGGATGGCAAGCAGAGCCGCCGGGATTAGAAACAGTGCCCATATGGGATCTTGGCATGTGAAAGGTGAGGACTTTAACCACTACGCAATTGTGCTGGGCCCAAAATAGAAAACTTTGAAGCTCACCCATAACTGGATGAAGAATACTCAGAAGAAACCAACTAATTTTTAAGTGGATAGATTACTTACTAATAACAGCTACTTACTGTTACTACTTATTAGCAACAGCTTTGAAAGTCAATGGACCACACTCCCAGGTAAGATAGAGTTTGGCTTAATGGATTAAAAAATAACCAAGGATATGTACCTTAAGAAACTCATTAGTAAAGACACACACTGGTGAAAAGATGGAAAAGAATGTTCTACCTAAGTGGAAACCTAAAGCAAGCAGGAGTAGTGCATTAGACAAAATACACTTCAGCCAAAAGCTGTAAAAAGATACAAAGATCATCAGATAGTGATCAAGGAATTAATTCAACAATAAGATGGGACAGATTGGGTACCATATATCCAATGCCACAGCATGTCATTTTCTTAAAAAGCCTTATTATATCTAAAGGGAGGGCCCGGCAGTGTGGCCTAGTGTTAAACTCCTCGCCTTGAATGCCCAGGGATCCCATATGGATGCCAGCTCTAATCCCAGCAGCTCCACTTTCCATCCAGCTCCGTGCTTGTGCTCTGGGAAAACAGTTGAGGACAGCCCAATGCCTTGGGACCCTGCACCTCCGTGGGGGACCTGGAGGAGGTTCCTGGTTGGATTGGCTCAGCACTGGCCATTGTGCTCACTTGGGGAGTAAACATCAGACGGAAGATCTTCCTCCATCTCTCCTCCTCTCTGTATATCTGATTTTGTAACAAAATAAATCTTTTAAAAAAACACATACATATCTAAAGGGAGAGTCAAGCTCCAGATCAAGAAAAGTGAAGTTAAGGAATCAACTAACATGTCAGTCAAGCAAAAAACAAACAAACAAACAAACAAAACAAAAACAAAAACAAAAACAAAAAAGAAAAAGAAATACCACAGTTCTAGGGTATACAGACACTGACACAGCATTCATTGCAATAGCTTTAGAATATGTACTTGAATACACTAAACTTCCTCTAAGACCACATATTAAACCACAACAAAAAGTACATCATATCTTTTCTAATCACAAAAATATAAATCCAGACAAATTTGGTAATATGAAACCATAGATTGAGGGGCCGGCCCTGTGGCTCAAGAGGCTAATCTTCCACCTTGCACACCGGCATCCATGTGGGCACTGGTTCATGTTCCGGGGGCCTCACTTCCCATCTAGCCCTCAGCTTATGGCCTGCAAAAGCAGTGGAGGATAGTTCTCGTGCTTGGACCCTGCACCTGTGTGGAAGACCTCAAAGAAGCTCCTGGCTCTTGGCTTGGGATTGGTTCAGCTCTGGCCATTGCAGCCATTTGGAGAGTGAACCAGTGGACAGAAAATCTTCTCTTTGTAACATCTGCCTTTCAAATAAATCTTGAAAACAAAACCATTTGCAGATTAAATATTATGATCCTGAAATCCAAAGAAGAAATGTGGGAGAAATCCAAAAGCAAACTTAAAAATTGAATGAAATGAAAATACAGCATTTCAAAACTTACAGAAGACATCTAAAGAAATACTAAGTAAAGGTTGAAGCATTAAATGCCTACATAAAAAAATGGAAAGGTTTCAAACAGGTTAGGTGCATTTTGGGTATCTAGAGAAGGCAGAATAAACTAAATCCCAAAGTTAGTAAAGAAATAAAGATCAAACCAGCAAATGAAGAGAAAAACATGAAAGATCAGTGAAACAAAGGTTATTTCAAAAAGAAATAAAACCAGCAAACTTATAGACTAACCTAGAAACAAAACATTGAAATGAAATTAGAGAGCTGGGCTCGGCGGCGTGGCCTAGCAGCTAAGGTATTTGCCTTGAACACTCCAGGATCCTGTATGGGTGCTGGTTCTAATCCCAGCAGCTCCACTTTCCATCTAGCGCCCCTCTTTTAGCTTGGGAAAGCAGTCAAAGACAGCCCAAAGCCTTGGGACCCTGCAGCCACATGGGACACCTGGAAGCAGCTGCAGGCACCTGGTTTCGGATCGGTGCAGCACGGGCCATTGCACTCTCAGTATGGAGAACATTCACACAACTCAAAATCAACATACTGTATGATCCAGCAATAGCACTCCTAGCAATACATCTAAAACATCTGTTTCATGAGAAACCAACATGTACCCCTATGATCATAGCAGCACAATCAGTAATTGCAAAAACATGGAAGCAACCAAAATGCCCATCAGCAGAAGACTGGGTAAGAAAGCTATGGTTCATCTACTCCATGAAATACTATTCAGCTATTAAAAAAACCAAAATGCAGTTCTTTGTGGCCAAATGGGCCCAACTGGAAACCATAATGCTAAGGGAACTAAGCCAATCCCAAAAGGTTAGATACCACATATTTGCCTTAATGTAAGATGAAATGATGCCAGTTCGAAAAACAGTACCTGTAAATTGTAGTATTATTCCAAGCCCAAACAGTCTGTAGCTCATGCAATAAGATATTGTGATGTAACCAAGGAACCAACAATCAATGTGAGTCAAACTGCTTATGTTCTACATCAAAGAATTGTAAGACCTGATATACTTTTAAGACCCTATGCTACTTGGAAATGGGGTGGGAGAGCAGAGAAATCTTCCATCTGCTTAGAATGTGAGGAAGACGTGAAGTATAACCTGTCAGGAATGGAACAAGTAACTCAAACTACAAAGACATATAGGGGGAATCAAGAGCGATCCTGACAATCTCTTAACAGGTCGTACACACAGAGCAGGGGGGCACCCCAGAGTGGAGCAGGTGGACAGGAGGAGGCTTGTATCCCAACCCTGTAGACTCCCGCAACCTCACCAAGGACTATCACTACGGGCACCAAGGACTACATCCCAACCGCCAAGAAGAACATAGGGAATTGGAGTGCCTTCGGAGCCTGAGAATTCTGAGGTCATACACCCCCATCTGGATCTCCCATATGGGATGGAAGAAGCCCAAATCCTTCCTGACAGGATCCAAGGTCATCGGAACAACAGCCAGGAGCCCTGAGCGGTCTGCAGAAACAGAAGAACAGCAAACTTCCTTTGGGACTAGGGAGAGGAGCTTTCTCTGATCCTTACTTAGTTCCAACTTTGGATCCCCACCCTCTCCTGCAAGAACCATCAGGGTCGCTGCAGAGACCCCCCCCAAAAAAAAATTAGGATAGAGAACAACAAGGAAAGCTTAGAACCAGGAGGAAATGGTCGGCATGGACTCACACATACCTTACTAGGGAGGACACAAAGATTGGTTACTCCTCACTAAGGCATTGAAGATTTCTCTGCACACCCCTCCTAAAACTGGTCTGCACCTCAACTGTTGACAAATGCCTTGTCAGAGTTATAAGCCAGTTTAGACTATCCTAAAATCTGCCAAGTTCAGCAACATTATGTTTTAACACTATAAACTGCTAAATACTCCAATGAAAATAGACGCGAGACAGCTGAATAGTACCCTATAGCCATTTTAAGGTGTATAGAAGCCGGTTCCGTGCATAAACTAAAATTGAAATGCCAATGAAGTACTCACAGGATGTGGTTAAGAACTTGCATTTTAACGTACTGATTACTCAATACCATGTCAATTAACTCCATCATGTTGTAAATTGTTGCTGATGTTTTGTTGTGGCTTTTAATTGATTGGGATGATATTCTGCCAGCTCTATTTTCAGACCAGAGATGATCTCCCCAAGAAACCTGGAGTTTATCTGGACAATAAGATGCTGGACACTATGCAAACTACATGGTTGCTATGAAAGAATCTTGACTTAATTTGAACTGTAATACTGCAACAAGGTGGAACAATCCACCATGGGGGGATGGCATGGGGAGGGGTTGGGGGAATCCCAGAGCCTATGAAACTGTCACGTAATGCAACGTACTTCATAAAAAGAAGTGAGGGAATTGTAACTCAAATAATCCACAAGTCTAATTTTCATTGTAGTTAGCCTTCCTCTAGAGCTAATCAGTAGGTCCATTGTCTAATTTGATCAATTTCCCACTTTTTACCCACAGCTGTCCAAAGAATAAAAATCCAAAACACATCTAGCCAGAAGGCAGAAAATACAAGCTAAAAATTATGGAATTCTCACAAGTTGGGTACTTAACCAGTAACAGGTGTACTTTTCCTAACATTGGTGAGCTATAGAACTCACATACACTGTCTCTTTCAACCAGTCTTTAAAATGTTTGTGGAGAATGATCATGAAAGCCAACGTATGGATTTCAAGTCTGCATGGAAACTTCTCTTTTGACTCCATTTTTACAGACTTTGTGAAGCATCCCACTTCCTACTTCCTCAAACACCTCCACGAGGCAAAGCACCACCAGACATTCATCCTTGTCTGATGTTCTCCTATCTCGGTATTGAGCGTTTGAGCATTACTCCCACATTTGTCTACACGAGGAATGTTGCTGGTCAATGCTGACAAATTAACGTCTAGTCTAGTCCAACGCACGTGTCAGTTTCTCTACCACGCAGTAACAGTAAATAACTTCAGAAGTACTCTCAACATTATGGCTTTTCTAGAAATCACTTGGTCCCTAAATGATGGAAAACTTTGCGGAGGGAATCATTGGACAGAAGATTGTCCTCTCTCCTTTCTACATGTCTGGCTTCCCAAAATAAATAAATAAATCTTTAAAAAAAATATTCTTACTGTAAAGTCAGATTTACACAGAGGATGAGGAGACAGAAAAATCTTTCATTTGCTGAGCCACTCCAAGTGATTGCAACAGTTGGAGCTGAGCCAGGAGCTTCTAGGTCTCCCATGCCAGTACAGGGTCGCAAGGCTTTGGGCTGGCCTTGACTGCTTCCCCAGGTCACAAGCAAGAAGCTGGATGGGAAGTGGAGCAGCCGGGATACAAGTGAGCGAGCAGCCCTGTGGGATCCTGGCACTTGCAAAGGTGTCGACTTTAGTCAATAGGCTACTGCTCCGGGTCCAGTTGGAGATTTGTCACTCAAATGTTTACGGTTAAAGATCCTGACAAGCCATGGAACGTGTTTACATGTAAAATAGTAGCAAGTGAGTACAGCATGGTTTTGCACATGATTTCCTGCACATCTGCAGGTAATTAGTTTAACAGTTGTTCAAATGATAGCAGACACAATCCCTCTGGCAATGTATTTCACTGGAACTGTTCATCTTATTGAGAGTTTCTGGCAGCAAAGCATGATATTCCAACAATTCCTTCATTTTGCTTGACTGAAAAAAAAAAGAAAAAGCTGCCCAGTGACTGCAGTAGACCTTGTTCTTAAGGTAAGATTACCAGGGAACTAAGCAAAAACATACATTCAGAATATTTGATTTGTTGATGTCCGTTTGACATTGGTAGGGGACTTGTGCATTGTTTTCTGCAATAGAAAACATGGGGCATCACACAGTCAATCTTTCCAAGGCTTCAGGGAACTGGCCTCGCTTCTCCTACCCAACTCTCAGTAGACTGCAACTGAGAATTACAGTCATGTTTTTGGAGTTCTTTGAGGTTAGACAATGTGATTTCAGTCTCTGGCTCTTTCAACAAACCAAAATTTATAGTCAGCACTTATTGATAGTTTTACGCTATTGAATAATTTTCAGTCCTGTAAGAGGTCGGAGAGGATGCTGGCAAATGCTTTCCTCCTATACATCACTCCCAAGTTACTTAGCTCCCCTCAGTACCTTTCCATCAGCATTCCAAGTGCCTCATTTACTCCAACTCCCTGGTTTCTGATGAGATGGAAATAGATATTTTAAGAGGATCTTCTCTCTCTCTCTCTCTCCCTCACACACACACACAAGAAGTCTTAGTCTATTTCTCCCATGGGAAGGGATGACTGATCAAGAAGAATGGCTGTTTTAAATTTTATTATTTATTTGAAAGAATGGAGGCAAGTAGACACTTGCCTCTTATACTGACTGAAATAAACCAGTCCCCCAAAGACAAATGGTTTCCTTCCTGTTTGTTAGCTAATACAGAGTACAGAAGTGGAATATGACTGAAACTGACACCTTGAGATTTGATTAATGTTTATAACCCTCATCTGTACTCTTGAGAAATAGTGGTTTTTCTACTTACTACTTGTGGAATTCTTTAATGGAGGATTAAACTTGTGGTTATAAACTCAAAGTATGCTGCAGTGAAAAGTTAAACAAAAATTATAAAGGAAGGAGGAGAAAGGGCGAGAGTGTGGCAGAAGGCTAGACAGGTTGGGAAATCTCATTATGCTCTTAACTTTAAGTAAAATACAAGGAATGTATTCCAGTTAAAAAAAACTTTACAAAAAAGAGAGGAGAGTAAGAGAATAGAGAAAGATTTTCTATTAACCGATTTAATCTCAAAATGCCTGCCACAGCATGGGCTAGGTCAGACCAAAGGCAGCTGTCAGATATCCATCCCCAGGTGTATGCGGATGGCAGGAACCTAGCTGTTCAGATTATCACTTGGTTACTTCCAGGGTTCATTAAGATGAAGTTAGTATACTTGGCATATGCTTGCTAAGAGGGAATCTCAACTGAACTTGAACTATGGTTACGCAACAAGGTGGAGGAACCCACCATGGGGGGGAGGGTGTGGGGAAGTGTGGGGAGAATCCCAGTTCCTATGAAATTACAACACAATGTGATTAATGAATAAATTTAATAAAAACAAAAAACAAAAACCAAACAAAAGCAAAAAAAAGATGAAGTTTAGAGCCCGCAGTTGAAGCGGCATTGGAATCCAGACCCCATGATATGGGCTACAGGAGTCCTCCAGCATCATCTTAATCTCTGCCAACATTTGCCTAGGGATGATATTTTAAACAGTTTAACCATAATAGTAGCAGAAATTAACTTAATCACATGCCTTTAGCAAGTAGCAAAACAAAATGTGAAGCCTGGACTTTGCCACCCAACATCCCTCCCCACGACCTCCCCTGCCCTGGCGCTTTACCTTAGGTTCCCTAGTTTTGGTGTTTCTGCTATGTGAAGTAGGATTCGAGTTACAGCTTTTCCATGAGCCAAAATGAGTTATGAGCACTTCATGTATTTTGTCAAGAAACTTCTCTGCGCCTTTGTTTCTCATCTGTTGAATAGGATCACTGATTCCTACCTTCTGAAAGTCAGTGATAGTGTGCTTGGTGTAACACTTGGCATGCAGAACATAGCATTGTTGTTGCCATCTGTGGATCCACTTGCAAAGTATTAATCAGAAATTGGATTCCCTACATATTAAGTGAATATTTCTCAAATTTGAAATCTAAGAATAGGATGGCTTATCTGTAGGTCCCTTAGTTTAGGGACCGCTATGCTGCTGGTTTGACCTACGCACATAGAATGTACATATCAATATGTAATATTGTACCAAAAGACATACTCATAACCCAGGCTCAGAAATGACTAATCAAATCCTCAAACAGCATCAAGTGCTCATATAGACAGTATGAAAAGTACAGGTTCACAAATATTTCCTTTTCACATATATTCTTTATACAATGTTAACATTGTTATGGGAAAATAGCTGAATAGTTCCTTTTGTCCTTGCCAGCAAAGTGACACAACAAGAGGGTAACAGAGCCGGCATTTCTCAACATGCTCCTCTTTAATTTTCTCTAATTTAAATCTAGGCATCCCAGACTGGACGAGTCACTCTTTATGGACCTAAACTGCTCAAATAGTAGACAATTACTTAATAAATCCTTCTCCAACTCTCTCCCCCATATCCGGCCACATGCTGTGATGCATGACTGCTGGCCTTGTCCGAAGGCTTCTCTAAGCCAGTGACTCACCATATCTCTATTACCATGAAGCCAAAGATCAGCAGTCTCCTTATGTACAAACTATTGCTGCAAGTTTGATCAGTTCCTTTACTGCACGAGTAGGTACTGTTTATGACTCGGCCAAAACTTTTCTCATGGCAATAACAAAGACAAATTAAGGATAAAGGGCCCGGTGGTGTGGCCTAGCGGCTAAAGTCCTCGCCTTGAAAGCCCCGGGATCCCATATGGGCGCCAGTTCTAATCCCAGCAGCTCCACTTCCCATCCAGTTCCCTGCTTGTGGCCCGGGAAATGATGGCCCAATGCTTTGGGACCCCGCACCCGCATGGGAGACCTGGAAGAGGTTCCTGGTTCCCGGTTTCGGATTGGCGTGCACCGGCCACTGCGGCTCACTTGGGGAGTGAATCATTGGATGGAAGATCTTCCTCCCTGTCTCTCCTTCTCTCTGTATATCTGACTTTGCAATAAAAATAAATAAATCTTTAAAAAAATAATAAAATAAAACAGAAGCCAAGAAGCAGCTCTAGACTTACCAGCCATGGAAAAGGGAGGCACATGCTTGCAGTCTGCCCTTTGGAACGAATTCAGGACCTTGGGCTGTAATAAAATGAATAAATCTTTGAAAAAAAATTAAAGATAAGAATTAACACTCTAAGTCAATGTACTTTTAAACCAAAAACCTTATTTTTTTCCCAACAGTTTTGATAGGTTGGCAGGGGAAGAGTCTGCAACAATGTTTGTGTGAGTGCACTTCAAGACACCAATGGGAAAAAATGGAAATTAAGTGCAAGTGCAAAAAAACACTTGAAATCTCTGCAGTTTTTTGTAATTTTTTTCAAAAACTTGAAGACCACTGGGTTCATGGATTTTAGGGCTTTTTCTTTTGCACCAAACTTCTATTTCAATTGCACTTTGCCAGAACTTTTTACCCACTCTTGCAGATGATCTCAAATCCATCAAAGCAAACCATCTCCATGGATTTTTCTTCAACTGAATCTCAATGGAAGAAAATTCAAGGGTACACAGTACTTACTTCCACCTGATTTTCTAACTTCATAGCAACATTACTATGATACTCAAAATCACCATTACTTTTTCTATTGCTTTAAGATATTGAGATGTGACATCTCATTTCTAGTCAAGTCAGGCTTAATTATTTGGATCTACTCTCACTGATAAGCAGTAAAGCTAAATTTAAAGCATCTTCCTTAGCAACTGAAAAGCTGGCAAAACAGTATCTGGCAAAAACTGACAGGATAAAAAAGAACCTCATGCGATAAAACCTGAGAGCTGCTTTTGTGGGCTCTGTGACCTGAACACATTTGGAAGTGACGTTTAGGAGAGGGTCAGACATCAGAGCCCTGTGTCTGCTGGAAGTTGAGAAGCTACTAGCAGACACACTCCCAAAAGTTTCCACTGGACATCAGTTAGAATAAATGAGACACAGTAGAGTCCTCATATACCCTTCCAGCCCGAGATTATATAGATGTATTTTTAAAGATTTTTCTTTGTAAAGGCAGATCTATACAGAGAAGGAAAAATAGGAAGATCCTCCATCTGCTGATAAAGTGACAATGGCCTGAGCAGAGTTGATGCGAAGCCAGGAGTTAGGAGCTTTTTCTGTGTCCCCAGGCTTTGGGCCATCCTATAGTGCTTTCCCAGGCTGCAAGCAGGGAGCTGGATGGGCAGTGGAGCAGCAGACACGCAGTGGCACCCATATGGGATCCTGGTGACTTCCAGGCAAGGATTTAGCCACTAGGCCACTGTGCTGGGTCCTTGGGATCATAGTTTAAGGGAATTAATTTCAAGTCCTGAGCATCAATGAGGGGGTCGCAGGTGGGTAGGGAAGAGGTAAATCCTCTCCAGAGAGGTTAGTTTTCTGAGACCTCCACATTTATTGCTATATACAAACTTGCAAAATAATCTGTATGAAAGATTAGGTACACCAGGAAATAGGATATCAAGAGTGAGAAAAAGCAGAAGTAGATCCATGAATTGCACATTGAGAAACTGTAACCATGGGAAATGTGATCAACATTGTCTTTAAAGCAATAAAATACAAGCAGATTTAGAAGCAGAAGCAAAAGACATGGACTTGAAAATGATCTACTAGAACTTCTGGAAATGAAATTTTATACACAAAGTATTACCAAGTCAATAGATTTAGTCAATTAGACATACTTGACATGGGCAAAGCAGGCAGGCAGTGAGGGACAGGAAGCTGAATACTGCCAACACCCTAGCCATCCGCACTGCCATCTCCTCCAGGCTGTTTCCACATGGCCAAAGCCTCAGCACACCTGCTCTGCATCCTGCAGCTAAGCCTCACTTTGCATCAGGTACCAGGTGTCCTTAACCACCATAAGGGGCTCACCACACATACTATAGCTACACTCCTTATGCTAGAAGGAAAATGTAACCCCAGCCAGGTGGGAAAATTATCCCTTTTGAGATTGCCTGCACACATATCTGAGTGAGGACTGTCCTTTTGTCCTACTGTCCAGAGGGTGAAAGATTGTTCTCTCTGTCTCTCATCCTCCCTGTAAATCTGCCTTTCCAATAAAAAATAAATCTTTAAAAATAAAAATATAGCCACCATGAAAACACAGGCTGGTACCAAATTCCCTAACAGAACAGATGCACCAAACAAAAGTGGGAGAGAGCCCAGGCTTCGCACACAGAAAGCTCCCAGAGTGCAAGGGTGAAGGACAGGAGAAGCAGAAAAGAACATTTAAATCAGCCACCAAAACAGCAGGGATTTGTTTTTGTCTACCAGCATTAACCTTGAATGTAATGGGTTCAGTTTCCCAGTTGAAACATACAGGTAGACCAAATCATTTTAAAAATCAAATAAAATTAGAAATAAAAAAAAGACTCAATGCCCTGCACAGATCCCTAGGCATTGATACAAGGTTTAAAGCAAACTGACCTTCTAGCCACTCAGAGAGCTTTTCATCTGGCAGGTGGAAGACACCGTTTTCCTTCAGCACACGTAGGGGGACGAATGTTTTCTAGGCTGCGACAGGCCACAGAGTCTCAGCACATTTTGAGAAACTGAAATCATACCATGTATCTTCTCAGGTGACAGAGGAATAACACTAGAAATCAACATCAAGAAACGTGGAAAACTGAGAAATGGGACAGCATGCACCTGCGCGACCAATGGGCCATCCAATAAATTGAGAAGTGAACAAAAATTCCTTGGAAGCAGGAAGTTTATCACAGTAAACGCACAAAATAATTGGAAAGAGGTTAAACTAATGATGCAGGGGTGAGAAAAGCAAAAACAAGCTGTAGGAGAAAAGCAACTGGAGATGAGAAAGGCACCGCTACCACGGATACCACACATCCGCAAGGATCCTAAGAAACCGTTGTGAACAACATGCTCATCAATTGGAAAACCTGGAGGGCATGGAAGAATTCCTGGATAAACAAAACCTATGCAAAATAAATCAATATGTAGAGTATCCAGAAAGACCCACCACAAGTGACAGTGAGAAATTTCAGAGTTCCAGGGCCTGAAGTTTTCTTAACAGAATTCTACAAACTAGTTAAAACAGCATTATCTCTAACACTCCTCCAACTATTCCAAAATGCTGAGAAGTTCAGAACTCTCAAACTCCTTTCATGAGGGCCAAGTTACTCTGATGCCAAACTCAAACAAAGCTACAACACCGACAGGAGACTGCACACCAGGATCCTTGATGAGCCTGCTCAAGCCAACAGTGACACCAGACACCCAACACTGCATTAAGATCATACGTCGTAACCGAGTGGAATTTATCCCAGTGTGGCTCAATATTTACACATCAGGTAATAATCACATCAATCAAATCAACAAAAGCCGTGAGACCTCAACAGAGCAGAAAAGCTCTTGCAATTCAGTGTCTCTTTGTGATAAAAACTCACCAAAAAATTAGGTAAAGAAACAACCTTCAAAACTATAACAAAGATGGTATATGACACACACACAGCCAAAATTACATTGAATGGGACAAAACTCAAAAACATTTCCCTTCAAATTGAGAAAAACAGGATGTCCATTTTCCACACTCTAATAATGCTGCAAGAGTTAAAGCAACTAGGGAAGAAAAACAGAAAAAGAACATTGAAATTGGAAAGGAAGAAATAGTGTTTATAGATGACATGACTTGCATACAGAAGAGCCTAAACACTCCATGACAAGTTAGTTGATCAACCCATTCAGTTGATTCATAAGTTAGAAAATCAACATGCAAAAACAATAGTGTTTTAATATACCAACAGTGATTTTAGGAAAAATCAAGAAACAATCCCATTCACAATAACTAAAAACTTTAAATACCTAGGAGTACATGTTTTTAAAGATTTATTTATTGGGCCCAGCGGCATGGCCTAGCGGCTAAAGTCCTCACCCTGACCACGTCAGGATCCCATATGGCCGCTGGTTCTAATCCCAGCAGCTCCGCTTCCCATCCAGCTCCCTGCTTGTGGCCTGGGAAAGCAGTCGAGGATGGCCCAAAGTCTTGGGACCCTGCACCCACATGGGAGACCTGGAGGAGGTTCTAGGCTCCTGGCTTCGGATTGGCGCAGCACTGGCCGTTGCAGTCACTTGGGGAGTGAACCATCGGATGGAGGATCTTCCTGTCTCTCCTCCTCTATGTGTATCTGACTTTCCAATAAAAAATAAATAAATCTTAAAAATATTTATTTATTTACCTGAAAGGTAGAGTTACAAAGAGAGACAGACAGACAGACAGACAGAGAGATTAATCTTCCATCCACAGGCTCACTTCTCACATGGCTACAGAGGCCAAGGCTGGGCCAAGCTGAAGCCAAGTACTTCTTCTACATCACGTGGGTGCAGGGTCCCAAGGACTTGGGCCATCTTCTGTTGCCTTCCCAGGCTATTCCCAGGGAGCTGGGTCAGAAGTAAAGCAGCTGCAACTTGAACTGGTGCCCACATAGAATCCTGGAGTCACAGGCAGTGACTTAATCAGCTATGCCACAATGACAGTCCCAGGAGTAACTTCACCCCAAAATGTGAAAGATCTCTACAATGGAAATTATAAAACAATGATGGAAGAAATAACCAACACACACACACACACACACACACAAATGTGTATTGGAAGAATCAATGTCATTAGAGTATCCATACAACTCAAAGAAATCTAGATTCAGCAAGTCCCTATCAATATACCAAGGACATTCTATACAGAATTAGAAAAACACAATTCTAGAATTCATATGAAATTGAAATATCCCAAAATAACCAAACAAATACAAAGCATCCCCCTCTCTTTCCTCCTCCACAAATCAAGCAGGTGTATCATAACACCCTATTTCAAACAGCACTACAAAGCTACAGTAATTAAATCAGTATGGTACTGACATACAAACACATAAGTCAACCAAAAAGGGAACTCAGAAATAAACTCATATATATGTAGTCCACTGACTGCTGACAAAGTGCCAAGAACATACATTACAGAAATGGTGGTCTTTCCAATAAATGGTGCTAACACAAGGAACGCAGAATGAGAGTCCTACCTCTCTTCATGTACTAAAACCAAAGTCCTAAATCTAAGCCCTGAACTATGAAAGCATTAGGAAAAAAATGTAGGTGAAATACACAAATATTTGGCTAGACAATGATTCCTTGGATAAGACCCCTTTAAAGCATGGGCAACAAGAGCAAAACTAGGGTCTGCACGGTATCCTAGCGGCTAAAGTCCTTGCCTTGCACGTGGTGGGATTCCATGTGGGCTCTCTGGTTCATGTCCCAGCAACCCCGCTTCCCATCCAGCTCCCTGTTCATGGCCTGGGAAAGCAGTCAAGGTCGGCCCAAAGCCTTGGGACCCTGCACCCGCGTGGGAGACCTGGAAGACTCTTCAGACTAGCTCAGCCAGGGCAGGGTGTGGAATGTACCCAGTTGGGCTAGACTGCAACACCCACCAACAAGAGCTGAGACTGCAGGTAGGCCACACTAGGTTGGGTTGAAGCACCTGCCAGCATGCACAAGATCCAGGGCTAAGAAAGGTTCTGGTAGGAGAACTTTGGGGACTCCTTTGTTGGGCTGTAGCTACCACTGGGGAGTGACAAGAGCCAGAGCTGGGGGTTGGATTGGGCTGAGCAAGCCTGCAGCATGCTTTGGCATGCATGTGGGCTAAGTTTGGAGGCAGAGCAGACTGGGCTATGCTCCAGCATCCACTGGCACTTGCAAGAACCTGAATGGCTGTGGGATGGGCCATGCTAGGCTACAATACCCACTATTCAGTGCCGGGACCAGGAGCCAGCTCTATCAAGTGGGGCCGCAGCAGCCCCCACACATGTGAGATTAAGATCTGGGGATACAAAAATAGGTCTGATGGGAATTGAAGAACTCCTCTGCTACGGTGCAACTCCTAGTAGTTAGTGTGAA